>NW_019272112.1:33822-68698 GCF_002738345.1 Cucurbita maxima | reverse complement strand
CCCCCCCCCCCCCCCCCCCCCCCGGAGCATATGGATCCACCCAATCGATGAAAACTCAAACCAAACTCGCCCATCCTTTTTGGCATAGGGACGCGAAAACCAATCCGAGTAATCTACAGTGGGGAGACCCTTTAAAGCAACAAGCGAAAATGACTAGGTTGATAGCAGGGTTAAAGAAAAGACGAGTATGAAAAGACGTATCGCGTAACCGTCCCTATAAGTAGCTTCATTCTTTCTTGATCTATTAACCTAGTTTATGAAAAAAAATCAGTCTTTCGGCTGAAAGTGTGATTGTTGGGTATGGATAAGCAGGACCTCTTGGTTTAGGCGAAATCGGAGAGGTTGGCTAAGAAAGCTAAGCAAGCAAGTACAGGACGGACAAAATGCACATACAAATTGATTGACATGATCCCTCTCCCTCTCTCTTTGGCTAGTTGGCTAGTTGCGCGATAAGCGGGAAAGCATACCAGGTAGGGAAAGAAAGGCTGCTCGATCTCTTGTAAGGCCAACCCTCAACGGCGAGCTTACCAGGCAATGCTATAAATCCGATAGAAGTTCAAGGTTTCGTCTACTATGGACCAGGAAGCTCTTGGAGGAGCTAACATGAAATGAGAAATACATTCGATTATGAAAACTAATAGATAGCAAACTTTTTGGTAGAAACTGAATAATCCCTTGGCTCGGGCAAGAAAAGGAAAAGGTAGTCGTACTCCTATCTTTTCCATCAGGCAATAGGAAAGTTTGAGCTGAAAGATTGAATCACACCGGGTAAGAAAGGGGACTTAGCAGGTTTCTCCAAACGTATAAACAAAAAGAGGAAGCAACTGATCCTGAAGAGGATACCGATACACATACATTCTCGCATGGAAGAACCTAGCTGAACAGGATCAAGGGTCCTAACCTAGTCCGACTGACCTTCTTTGGCTGGCCCCCGCCCCTTGCAATGAGGTCAACCCGTACGTGCTTTTTCCTTTCATTTAGCGAGATAGCTTACCAGCTCTTTTGGCTTATAGCAGCAATATGAAAAGCTGAATCCTCATCCTGAGTCGAGTCCGCATTGCCATACGAATCGACATCGTCCAAACCAAGAGTTTCTATTTTCTTTAACGAAAGAGGATCTAACAGTTTCGATAAAACCAACCTCTTTAAAAGAAGTAGTCGCTCTGCCTTGATCACCGTGGACATACGCAGCTCCCGCTTTACCTTTGCCTACCGTGAAAAGGAAAGTTCCCTCACGATAGGCTCTCCCAGCTCCCGAACGTCTTTCTATCAATCGAGAGAGGTATACAATAGTACAACAAACCAACAAGACAAGAATGGACTCATAAGATGGGCGGTCAGGGAAGCGATTTCATTTGTGTTATCCACCAAGGAAATGATCAAGGAATTCTCTATACACGGCTGAGAGATGACCGTATTGTTGCACATCCAGAATAAAGTACCGTAGGCAAGCCAATTTTTTGAAAATGAAAGCGTGTAGAACTCAGATCCACTTTCTCTTCAATTTGTAAACTTCAAATCGGATATTCCTTTCGTCTCTGGGTGACTGAGAGAGAATTTGGTCTTGGCGTGCATCCGGTTCGGTCAACAGTAAGGTACAAAGCGGATTGATTAAATGGCTTGAAGTTCCATTATCGTTAGGTCGAAGATCTCTACTAGGTTTAGTGCACTTTGGTAGTTGCGAATGTTGCCGTAATTGAATGTCTTTCTCATTCGACATTCTCTCTTACCAAGCACTCATACTCGCCAGGGTTGAGGAGACAATTCGTGAGCTAATTGGTCTTCGAGATTGAGTATATGCGAAAAGAGCTCGCTTTCGATTTTCTGCCTCGACGTTTTGTGCCCGGTTCTGGTTCTGGAAAGGGTTTGATCTCTTTCATTGGAGCATATGATGACTTTAGGCTATTCAAATAGCATGACTGATACCACAAAGAAAGGGCACACCAGTGGAATAGCTTTTTCATAATAATTATCTTAATATATGATACCAAAAACCTGCCTGATGACTAATAATGTAAGGGGTTTCAAAAGACAAAAGAATGACAATTCTACATATGATCGAAAAGAAGTTTTTTTTTTTTTCAGTGTGCGCAGTTCGCCTGCCTTCCTGACCACGGATAGGTTACGAGGCTTTGCACTTTGGCCCCTGAGAATACCACATCAAGGTGACAGGATTCGAACCTATGGCTCTCTGAAACTTCTTCATCGACAGATGACCTATGTGACAACAACGAACAACATAATGAAAAGTTTATAGAAAGAATACAATAGGACAACATAATGAAAAGTTTATAGAAAGAATACAATAGAACAATTTGTGTAATGCTCTTTTTGAAGTCTTGCTCAAGACGATCTTTATTCTTCCCCAAGAATATGTTTCATTCCGTATTCTCATCTTTTTGGTTCAATGTTTAAAAACCACATTTTAAATCATATTATGTTGCATAATTCATTTTGTGTTTCATTCACTATTCTCATCTTTTTGGTTCAATATTTAAAAATCATATTTTAAATCATATTATGTTGCATAATTCATTTTGATATAATATTGTTGGAAACATTTTGAGAATCGAACTTGAGACCTCTCACATTCAAAACGATAATCATACCACTTGACCAAATGCCTTTGTAGCAGATCTAAAATTCTTAATTGCTTGCGTTTTTTCTTTTGGAAAAAGGGGCATTCCGAGAATCAAACTCAAGGCCTCTTACACCCAAAATAAGAATCATACCACTAGACCAAATGCTTTTATTATGGACGATGTATTAAGTTGTTTATGGAATGTATCATTATTATTTCATTTATTTTCATTGTTAATGAAATCCATGAACAATTATTATTATTATATCTTTTAGATCTAGACCGCTGTTAAATTATTTACATAGAATTTGCGACAATTACTGTAGAGAGAAGAAAATAGTGTAAGTTTTAGTTTGATAGTTCCATTTGAGACACATATCGTTGAGTACACAAGTAAAGAAAATATCGAAAGTTATGATTTGGATAGGCATGCCTATTGAAAGTGGAAAAGATAAAATTATATTAAGAGCATTATCATTAAGAGGGTTGAAAATGATGTCGATACTACAGTTGAGAAAGAATCATAGCCATGATGAATCTACGCTTGCTGCTATTGTTGTAATTAAAAAGGGGAACTCAAGTGAGGCAACTTCAATAGAAACCTTGTTGCCACTACATGAACACCACGACGCAAAACAAGGTCAGATAATGGATTTATCCCCACCAGGAGAGACAAAAACAAGGTCAGATACTAAAGAAGGAAGACAAAAACAAACCACAACACATGTTCACACAGAAATATCATTTAGACAAATGAAGAGAATGTTAGCTTATGGAGCCTGCTGCTTATTTATAGCTTGGTCAACGGTTATATCCGGTAAAGCTATATTTGGTAAAGCTATATCTGGTAGAGCTATATATGGTAAATAGCTATATATAGTAGATGGTTAAATCTGGTAAAGCTATATATAGTAAATAGCTATATATAGTAGATGGTTAAATCTGGTAAAGCTATATATAGTAAACTGAACTATATATATATATCTCGGGAGAGCTTTGAAAAGGTACTTTTTGAATTCTCTGTAATTCTCTCTTACTGTACATACGTGAAGTCATCAATAAAAAAATAATTCTTTTAGCCAGAGTTCTCCTTGCACTTTTCTCCATCCTATTCTTTGTGTTCATCTAGATCGAGTGTGTGCATTGTTGTGCGACCTTAACAACTGGTATCAAAGCTAGGCGAAGTTCACCACGATCTACGAAGATGGAAAGTTCAAAGATTGGAATTGAGAAGTTTGATGGATCTGATTTCGGTTTCTAGTAGATGCAGATTGAAGATTATCTGTACTAGAAAGATCTTCACGAACCTCTGTTGGAGGTGAAGCCAAATACCATGACCACGGAGTAGTGGAAGCTCAAGGATCGACAAGCCTTGGGGCTAATCCAGTTGACGCTATCCAAAAACGTGGCGTTTAACATTATCAAGGAGAAGACAACGTTAGATCTATTGAAGGCGCTGTCAAATATGTATGAAAAACCGTCGGCTATGAACAAGGTGTATTTGATGCGGAGATTGTTCAATCTACAGATGTCTGAAGGTGGATCTATTGCTGATCATATAAATGAATTCAATATGATCATAAGTCAACTAAGTTCGGTGGAAATTAATTTCGAAGATGAAATTAAACCGTTGATTTTGATGTCATTCTTACCCGAGTACTGGGATACTATTGTTGCTGCAATTAACAGTTCCCGAGGATCTGATAAACTGAAGTTTGGTGAAATTCAAGATGTATTTCTCAGCAAAAGTACTCGCAAACGAGAAATTGTTAATTCATCTTGCAATGCTCTTAGTGTTGACCAATGGGGAAGAAGTAAACCGAGGGGCCCAAACAAAGGACGATCAAAATCAAAGAACTGAGAAAAATCTCCAAATAAACCAAACGTAACGTGTTGGAATTGTGGAGAAAAAGGTCACTTTCGGATAGGTTGTACAAGACCAAAGAGGAAGCAGAATCACAAATCTGAAGATGATGATGATTCTATAAATTCACCAGAAGACATTGAGGATGCTCTAATCCTCAGTGTGGACAGTTCGATTGAATACTAGATTTTGGATTCAGGTCCATCTTTTCATTCATCTCCAAATAAAGAGTTGTTCCGGAATTTCAAGTCTTGAAATTTCGAAAAGGTGTCAGATATATTCCTGGTCTCAAAAGAAACCTGATCTCTATTGGTCAGTTGGACAGCACAGGTTATGCAACAAAGTTAGGGATGAGTTCGTGGAAGATTATGAAGGGTGCTACGGTGGCTCAAAATCTAGAATCTTATACACCACTGCAGGGTGTATGAACATAGCTGCTATTGCTGAGAGTGCTTCAAATTCAAGTCTATGGCACAATAGACTCGAACATATGAGAGCGAAAGGAATGAAGAGGCTGGCTGCGAAAGGGATTTTAGAAGGTCTGAAATCTATTGATGTGGGTCATTTTGAGAATTATGTTATGAGCAAGTAGAAACGAGTTAGCTTCACAAGGACCGCCAAAGAATTGAAGAAAGTGCGGTTGGAAATGGAACCATATGTGGAGCAAGGTTCGACGAAGCAAGTTGGGGTTGAGCTTGAGTTGCAGGAAAACTCACTTAGTGATGTTGTAGCGGATACTCATGAAACTCCTGAGACTACTGCTGAGAAACTAGATGTGGAGCAAGGTTCCAAGACTACGAAGCAAGTTGGAGTTGAGCTTGAGTTGCAGGGAAACTCACCTAGTGATGTTGTAGCAGATACTCAAGAAATTCCTGAGAGTACTGCTGAGGAACCAGATGTGGAGCAAGGTTCCAGGACAACAAAGCAAATGGGAGTTGAGGTTGAGTTGCGGAAAACATCACCTAGTGATCTTGTAGCAGATACTCAACAAACTCCTGAGGTTGTTGCAGAGAAACCAGCAGTAGAGCAAGTGACACCTGAACCAGTGTTGAGAAGATCATCCTGTACTGTCAGAGTACCAGATATGTATGTACCTTCATTACACTATCTGTTGCTGATGAAAGGGAACCACAACCGTTTGAGGAGGCTCTACAGTTGAAGTATACTACCAAGTGGGAGCAAGCCATGGATGATGGGACGTCTAGGCTTCAAAAATGAGTTGTACTGAGACTGAGTACGTGACAATAGCTGAAGCTGGAAAAAAGACGATATGGATGACTGACTATCTGGAAGAATGAGTAAGAAGTAGCATGAAGATATTCTTTATAGAGATAGTTAGAGTGTCATACAGTTGGTGAAGGAACCCAATCTATCATTTAAAGAGAAAACACAGAAGACGATACCATTTCACTTGCAGGTTAGTGAAAGATGGTGATGTGTTTGGAGAAGATAGAGGGTGCAAATAATCCAGCAAACATGTTGACAAAATGTGTTGATATTGGAATATTGAGGTTGTGCAAAGCCTCAATTGATATGGTGCCATGAAGATGCTCATGGTCGTTTAAGAATGAAATTCTTGGTTGACTAGATCAGTCTCCAAGTGTGAGAATTGTTAGGTTATGGAGTCTGCTGCTTATTTATAGCTTGGTCAACGGTTATATTTGGTATAGCTATATTTGGTAAAGCTATATCCGATAAAGCTATATATGGTAAATAGCTATATATAGTAGATTGTTAAATCTAGTAAAACTATATATAGTAAATTGAACTATATATATCCCGTCCGGTAGAGCTTTAAAAATGTACTTTCTATATTCTCTGTAATTCTCTCTTATTGTACATACGTGAAGTCATCAATAAAAAAAAAATCTTTTAGCCAGAGTTCTCCTTGCACTTTTCTCTATACTGTTCTTTGTGTTCATCTAGATCGAGCGTGTGCGTTATTGTGCGACCCTAACAGAGAAGGGTCAGTCGGAAGCGTCAACCATATAATTTCAAGAAAAATAAAGAGTTCATATAAGTTAGTGTCAGATCAACTTCAAGTTCAAAGCAACAAGAACTAAAGACTGGTGTAAAAATACTATGAACTAGTTAAAGTTATCCATAGGATTATGAAGACATCATATAGAATCCAATTGCTCTTATGGATGCGGACTAACCTTATTGTCCACGTTAGCAACTTGAAACGTTATTATTTTGACCAAGAAGACATCAAGCAGAAGCAGGTGGTATGACGTCATGCAAATAAGAAAAAGTTTCAAGCGAAGAAAGTAGGAAAGACACGAACAGAGAAGACAGGAAGACACAACAAACCGAGAAGTGATTTTCAACAGCACCTAGTAGGTTGGAAGAGACTCCTCATTATGAGATCATCTAGAAGCGCATCGAGAGACCTAAAGTCAGCCTCATCCAATAAATTGTGTGGGGGCAGATGTCACGATCATGATTACCTATTGCCTGTGGTTGCATGTTGCATGTCTCAACCATTCTTGTAAATGATTTGTTGTCCAAGGCGGTTATTTGGGAAATGTTTTGTTTACCGGTTATTTGGGCGACACGCCTTGAGCAATCATGACCGTCACAATTGGCTAAGACATTTGTTGTCCATATGTTATTGTTGTCCAAGAGACTCCTCATTATGAGATAATGATTAGCTAAGACATTTAAAGAAGTTTTACCTAGGGCAACTTCTATCACAATTCTCTTCTCGCTCTCTAAAACTTCTTTAAATGTTATTGTTCATCGGTTATTTAGGTGCATCTTCCTTAAAAGGATTGTGACGACAGATGACCTAGGTAAAACTTCTATTGGGAGATTAGTGCAATAGAGAATATGTGTCCCTTTCCTAAAACCTTCAGCAAACAACATAACAAAGAGTTCCTAGAAAAAATATCATAGAACAATTTGTGTAATGCCTTTGAAGTTAGGCTCGAGGCTCTATCTTATCTCCCAATAATATGGTTCATTCTCTATTCACATAGAAATTCTACAATAGAAAGTGGTACCCTAACCTTCTTCTACAAAACTTTCTCAAGTCCTCATGGAATGATTTGAAAGCGGTACCCTCATCTTCTTTTATAAGACTACCTCAGTCTTCATGGAATGATTATGCTATGTTGATTCTTAGAGAAGGAAGTAGGTGTAGAAGTAGGTGTAGGAGTAGATGACCGTTTATGGTCCAAGTCCCAAAAAAGGAAGTCTTGATGTCAAGAAAGGAGAGGAATCCTCGTAGTTTCCAAGATTTGAAGAGAATCATACATACACAAATTTCCTTTGTTTGTTTGTTTATTCTTGTTGTTTGCTCTCTTCAATTAACATGTTATAAAGACACTTGTAAATTATAATTAAATATAACATATTTTTTTTCTTTTTTTTTTTTCTTTCCAAATATCCATCTAAATTACTTCTTGGTTCAAGGTTTAAAAAACCTATTTCAAATCTTATTATATTTCATGCTTCAATTTGATATAATTGTTGGGGGCATTTTGAGAATCAAACTCGACACCTCTTGCAACCGAAGCGAGAATCATACTACTAGACCAAATTCCTTGTAGTGGATCTATCATTATTAGTTGTTAGTCCATATCTTTTATGCGCCTCAATATTTGAAATTTTTCCACATGTTTTTGTGCTTTAGAACCTATTATTATTGTCATGTTAACTTCACATTGTTGATAAGCACAAAACCCTACGTTTTATAATCTCATGTATTTGCTGAAACCATCACACCTAAATGAAGCTCTCAAATAATCAAATAAATTATAAAGGATAGGGGAATAACAATAAATGAAAAGAGCCTGTAATAAAAGGCAAACATGATACCTATGGTGAGTTGTATTAGAAAACAAATATCCTATAATAAAAGACAAATATGATATATATGGTAAGTTATAATTAGGACTAAATATCCTTAATACTTCTGACCTCACGAACCATTAGTATGTAATCATAACGAAGAGTATTTGAAGCATCACGTTGTTGCTGCATGGCTAAGCCATTGCAAACATACTAAAAAGGTTTCTCTCAATTTTGTAAATTGTCCACGGCCACTAAGATTCTTTCCAATTTACACTTTTCATGACTCAAGTTTTCATATTTCTTTTTTAATTTCTTTGTGTTGACTTTGTTGCCCAACAATTGGTGTATTCCCCTCATTGACCTTATTATGATAATATTTGTATAATTATGAACTCAAATATTTAGAAGCATTATCTTTTTAATATATTATACTACTTTTTCTATTTTGTAATGTGTCTCGAGTAGCAGACCTGTCAGTTCATACAAATGACAATCATGAAAATTCTAAATATAAAAACATACTAGATTGCTTTCTTTAAGGCATCCCATATATACTTTCTCATTACTTGGCATACTAGGGCAATAAATCATGTATCACCTAAGTCAAGCCCACTCAAAATTTTGATTAAGAATAAGAAAGAGGAATCTCTAATCAAAATACTAAACCTAGGGTAATAATTTTGAACTAATTGAAAAAATTTATAAGGAAAATTTTAATTATCTCACAATAAATTAAGAATTCAACCCATTGAACAATAAAAAAATAAATTTTTTTGATTGGATGAGAACTAAGGAAGAAATACTAAGTTGTTCTATATTAATCTAGAACTTTGGTTTTGAGTAATCCATGGATCATACCAATCAAATCCTTTCTTTTAAATTTGAATAAATATGAAAATTCCATTATTCGTAAAAATAAATAAAAAAAAGTAATTGAAAAGAAAAAAAATCTCCAGTAATACTAGCCGAGAAAAAAACTCTGGAATGATTTGACTTAAATATAGTAGAAAGAAAAAACAATACAAGAAAAACACAGAAGCTTAATTTTATTTCTTCCTAAATAGATATTTTATTTTTCAATTGAGATGAAATAATTCCTTCGTTGGCATGAATAATATCAATGTATATTGTCTCTAGCTTAAACTGATAAATCCCATAAAAATTACTGTATCTTATATTTAAAGATGAGAAATGAATTTGAAGATTATGATAGTTCCCAAGGAGTTTCAGCTTATTATTGAACATGTTGTTTGTTGTACAAAATTATGGACAATAGTACTAAATTAATCAAATATATGAAGAAAAAGACTATCATTACGAGAAGAGTTTTAGTAAATCCATTGCAATAAATCAAAAACTGAATGAAAAGAGAATCAAAATTCATTATAATTTGCTTCGGAAAAATTTTCTATCACCCAGAAGTCGTGAGAGTTCAGAATTCTAATTTGTTTCAATTATAGAAATAGAAATGATATCCATAGAAATACTTAATTTTACAATGCAAATAAGAAAAACTAGTGATCAAGTTTGAGATAAAAGTAGCAAACATGTTAATAGATATAAAAATAAATTCAAGTTCTTTCTCTCGCCTAATTTTCTTATATTGACCATAATATCTCTCAACCAAATGTCTTAGTTGAAAATGTATTTAATATTTTTGTTTTTGTCCTTTTCTTTTTTGGAATAGTCTTATGTCTCCATTCCATTTGAAAATTGATATTTTTTTTGGTAATTTTAAACTCATTATTTTTGTTTGTTCATTCCACCTAATTTGTAAAAAAAAAAATCATACCACTAGACCAAATGCCCTTACCTTATAGTGGATCTATCATTTTTAGTTGCCCGTGTGTATATGTTTTCCGCACCTCAATATATGAAATTTATCCACATATTTTTGTGCTTTAGAACCTATTATTATTGTCATGTTAACTTCACATGGTCTATCACACAGTTGAAGCAGCATTGCCACTAGAGTCCGTGCATTCCTTTGAGATAGATATGTTAAAAATTAGGCCCTTTTTAATAACTATTTTGTTTTTTTTTCAAAATTATGTATTTTATCCTTTTATTAAAAAAAAAATTGAATTTTAAGCAAAATTTCACTCCAAACTAAGTTTTTGAAAAATATATATTTTTTTTCTTTATTTTAGTTTTCCAAACATAGATTGAGATGGAGTGGCTAGTTTTCAAAACTATTTCTTAACTACAATTTGAACAATATTTATATTGTCAAATGGGATTAACTTCCTTTATGTTTATGTAGTTTCTTTTTATTACTATGTTTACTTCTATCTCATGTTACTCCATTTGTATTTACTTCGTTTTATACAAAAATTCACCGTAATTAATAAATTTATGTGCTTAATAAATTCCATAGAAAAACTTGTTTGTATCACGATAAATTACATTGAATACGCTGAAAAGAAATCCCAAAAATAAGTAAAATGTTGAAAATTTCACTCAACCACACACTATCTAAGCTTAACTAAATGGCTCACATGCAATTATTCTGCCACAAGAATGACATGAAACTTATAAATGGCATAGATGATTCTTAGATTTTGAAGGGGAACTTCTCAACATGAGAGATCAGTTTCATTCATCACAAATCTGATTTTTAATCTCGATCCCCTTGAATCTTCACAAAAAGACGAAGTCAATTTGAAAATTCTACCATTACAAACTTTATGAAATTAAAAATAAATAAAGTTTTCTAACAACTCATGTAATGATGTTTGCAACTTCATCTGCTTCTTCAACCGTGTAAATATTCACTTCTGAAGCTCTAAATGATCCTTCCTCAATCTAATAAGCTTGTAACACATGAAATAATAGTTAAACCGAGTCTATCCAATTTTGTAGATGAAGAATGAATGCTTGTTGAATCTTCTTGGCCTTGAATCGTGTAATAGGTCTAGTTGGAACCCAGTTACCGGGTTGAAAAATGATTTCATTCCGTCCTTTGTTAATTCTTGAAGAACATTGAGATTTTGTTTCTCAATTGTCTCCTTCCCCTCTTTATGCAATGTTTTAATCTCATTTGCCTTACTTGTGGGAGCTTTACTCACAAAAATATTAGAATGAATAGAAAGCAAATCAAGCGTAAATGGATTAAATCCATAAACAACTTCAAAAAGAGAACAATGAGTGCCAAACATTCGTCCCAAGACTTAATATTCTTAAAAATAATAGCCTTAAGCAATGGTCATAATGTTCTATTAACCACCTAAGTTTGCTCATTAATTTGAAGATACATGTAGTTGAAAACAATAATTTGTTACCCAATTTATGACTTAATATTCTTATAAATAATAGTCCTAAGCAATGCTCCTAATATTTTATTAACCACCTCAGTTTGCTCATGAGTCCGAGGATGACATGCAGTTGAAAACAATAATTTGTCCACCATACTTTCAAAAAGCGACTTAAAAATTTAACATCCCTATCTTTTTTTTTTTTTTGTGTGCAACAAACATTGGCAACATTGACTACAAAACTTATAAACATCGTGCTTCATGGCAAAAGTCATATGGATAGCATTTTCTCCCATATCTTGGTTTCGCTAACTAAAATTTTCCAATAACTCCCAAATTTCATTACCTTATATAACCTCTTGGGTTAAGGATTCATATAACATGTCATAAAATAAGATCTACAGATGAATTTCATAGCATTTGAAGGTCATATAGGTCATGAGCGGAAGGTAAATTACCATAGGGGCATTGTGGTCATTTTACAAGTTTCTTGGTTTATCTACTTATCCTTATTCAATGACCACCAAATTTCATATCTAACATCAACATACTAAAATATGTTCAGTATTAAAATTTGATAGGCAGCGGAGCTCATATAGTGGGTTATTTTAACGTTACTTAAATCTCGAGCTATTTGATCGGTTCAGGGTCTTAACTCACGGTTCTTTGGGTTTTTTTTTTTCATATATCCTTAATTCATACTTGGTTTAGGGTTCATATGAAAATCCAAGCGATTTCTACAAGTATTTCTTAACAAAGAGTCCAAGGTGGCTACTTGCCTCGTCGCCGACGTTTGGGGCCTCTATTCTTAAGCTTCCATTATCTGAATTACTTCAAATTTCCTTCCACATACTTCTTATTGTGTCTAGTTTATGAAACCATAATGTTTTTATGAGAATGGGAAAAGGTCAAATTTTGAGTTGACTTGGATAGTTCAGTTGAACTAGCTATATCATCATTTTCTTCCTCTAAACAGGAAGAAGATGCAGATTTTTCGCATCGCCGCCATCTGAATCTCGGCCTGTACAGCCACATTTATAGCATTTCTCTCCTTGATTTCTTCGTGAAACTTAAAGATGGGTGTTACAATGAAGGGCTAGGGATTGATTTGATACCTTATCGTAGATCGTAGCCGAAGATATTCGCTTTCAAAGTTCATCCAAAATCTGATTTATCGCTGGAGATAAAACAAAGAATTTCTTATTGGGTAGCCAATTCTAGGGGTTTCAAGGCCCTATTTCTTCATTGAACCTCTTCCATATCATTTTTTTAGGCTAAAGGAATTAGTTTGGAGGAACGTCTTTGAGTGTAGGACCGTAATTTCTAGAAATCGTTCTCAGTATGCAACTTACTCATAACACCAGATTTTCGATCACTTGGGTAGCTTGTTCTACGACGTTTCAGCTCTCGATTCCTTTATCAAATTTACTCAATTTTTTCCTCTGAAGCTAGAGGAATCCTTTATTTGAAGGAAAAGAGATCGTAGATAGGAATTCGACTTTTATCCCCAATTTAATTTCGAAACCTATTTCCTTCAATTTGGCACGCTCTCAAGGTTATTTTTCTTCGTGGTCTTCTATGGAAGCATTCCTTGGAGGTACAGAAACTAATTGGAATCATTCTTGCTCGACGAATCATCATGTATCCTCGAATTTGATTTTCAAGTTTTTCTTGAAGTTCTTAATTGGCGGATTGAATTAGGAGGGAATGATTTCTAGACACTTTCAGCATTCTATTCCTTCATAGAACTTGTGGGTAATCTTGTTGACAAACGGTAGGAATAAGTTTGAAGATAAATGGTGGAGGATTTCTCTCGAATTTGGAAGAATTCTGAGAGTATGAACTCATAATCTAAACGCTTATTGCCTTCGATTGGGGGATCGACCATTCTCGATTCTTATTCTGTATTGTTGCTCCTACTTCAAACTTTATAAGAGATGCTTAAACCGACATTGAGATCTCTAGAATCTTCGTTATTAGAAGTTCGAAGAGAAATAGTGGAGGATTGCTCTCGAATTTGAAAGAAATCTGAGAGTAGGAGACCCATAATCTAAACGCTTATTGCCTTCGATTGGGGGATCGACCTTTCTTGATTTTTATTCCGTATTGTTCTCCTACTTCAGACTTTATAGGAGGAGATTAAACCGACATTGAGAGCCCTAGAATCTTCGTTATTTAGAGATCAAACTCTCTGGATAATTTTTCGGAGATATCAACTTCTATCATAGCCTTACCAACCTTGGCTTTGAATACTAGACGTTGGATGTGATGATCCGTGCATGTTCGTTCTAGATCATAGCAAATTTTGGATGTGAGATTTGTGTTTGAAGGATTTTGCTCGGATGGTCACCGTAGATGCTCTGATTCTAATTAGAGTGGCATTTCTGTAAATATTCATTCTAAAAGAAAATGATAAACATGGAGTGAGTAAAACTTTGTAAGTAGCCTACTAGTAGGTTCTTAATCGCTACCTTAAGCTAGGATATTACTTCTTGTTAGGTTTTCAGGATCTTAGAACTTAGAGGTCATCGTGTCATGTATCATATACTGATCGTGAAAACCTTCCCCTAAAATAACCTTCAACTTTCTCCCCATGAACACATGAGTGGTGTCGTCATAATCATGTAATCCTATTGGTAAATCGTGGTGCAGGACATCTCGTTTAGATGATGGGAAAGGTAGGCTTGTCATAACATCTAGCTCATGATACATATTGCAGGACATCCTACTTAAAGAGGAATAGGGGCCTTTTCGTACACATCGATGGCAGATAATGGTTATTTATTGGTATGGATCCTAGCAACTTATTTAGCATGTTATTCACATAGTTCTAGGTACTTGGTACATGGATTATTGATGAACCTAGGTTTATACGTAATGTCATGGGTTAGACTTTACGAGTTGAGGTTTTAGCTTAGGAAAACATTAGAGGGTAACTTAACATGGACTAATTCGTGTGTAAACCTACTAGCACCATGAGGACCTCTTTCCTTCACAAAACTTATGGGTAAACTTATTTAGAAGGTGCAGGAAAAAGTTTGGAAATGAATAGTGGACTATAGTTCTTGAATTCAAGGTAAACCCATGCACACGATACCCCAAAACAAAAAACTTGTATCTCTCGATTGGGTACTCGATTAAGTTTACTTCTTTCCCCTAATAGTCTACCCTAATTCATAATTTATAGATGGATTTTCAACTATCATTGAAACATCTAGAATTTCTATAATTTCATTCTCGATTTTTCTGAATCTTCTGCCAGAAAAGTCTTCTCTGATGGAGCCTTCTTTTTTTAAGCACCTTGTAATTATTATTCTATAAAAAATTTAATGATTCTGGAAGTTTATAAAAAATAGAAAAAGTACCATTTTATCAATGTTTTTTCAATTTTAATTGTTCTTTGCTTTTAGATACAGCCTAATAGGAATTATACACTGTCTCTTATTGGAGACCTTGAGCGTTGAAAATTCTCCTCTCCTTTGAAAACTTTCGGTCATCGAAAGTGCTTATTCTAAAATAGGTCAGGGTACAAGGTTCTTATTTGCCTTCTGTTTCCTAAGTGGCTTCTTCTACTCTATGATTCTTCCATAGGACCTTAACAAGAACGATTTCATTGTTTCTCAATCTTTTGACTTTCTTGTCTATTATTTGAATCGGGTCTTCTTTATACGTTAGGTCATCTCTCAAGAAGAGAGTTTCATAAGCCAGTACGTGCGAAGGATCTAGGGTATACTTCCGTAGCATGGATACATGAAAGATATTATGTACTGCAGACAAATTTTGACATTGTCCCATTCTATAAGCCATAGATCCAATCCTTTCTAATATCTCAAAGAAACAGATAAACCTAGGGCTTAGCTTCTCCTTTTTACCCTACCTGAGCATCCCTCTCATGGGGTGCTACCTTTAGGAACTACCTACAATTCCATGTCCTTGCGCCTTAGGTCTGCATAGCTTTTCTCTCGGCTTTGTGCGGTTTGTATCCTAGCTTTAATCTTCTGGACTGCTGCGTTAGAGAAAGATCTAAAGGTCACGTGTTTGATCCAAGTTCACAGCACTTGGTTCACATTGCATAATTTGACTCTAAAATTAGTGATTATTTATGTTTAAAATATAATGAATAAATGAAAATACCTTTACTTATGAATTTTAAATTTTAGTATTAGTGAGGATAGCTCGGTTGGGAGAGCGATTCCACGTTCATCGCACTTGGTTCATGTTGCATCGTTCACTGCATTAGCGATTATTTCTTTTTAAAATCTCAACCTTAATGATTGTGGGGATAGCTCAATTGGGATAGCGTTAAACTAAAGATTTGAAGGTCACGTGTTCGATCCAATTTAAAGGTAACGTGTTTGATCCGCAATTATTTCTTATTAAAATCTCAATCTCAATGAATTAGTGGAAGATCTGTCACGTTTTTTTATCCAACTTGACTATTCAATCTAAAACATGGAAGATCTGTCACGTTTTTTTATCCAACTTGACTATTCAATCTAAAACATGTGATTATTCATTTTTTATGTTATCTGGGATGGATTAGTTGGAAGGTCTTGTGTTCGATCTACATTCATTGCACCTTATAGTTTAATAATTGATTATGAAGTTTTTTTTTAATCTTAGCGGGATAGCTCAGTTGGGAGAGTGTCAAACTAAAGATTTGAAGGTCACGTGTTTAATCTTCACGTTCACCGCACCTATTTTCATTTGCATAAGCTAACTATTCAATAAAAAATTAGTTATTATTTATTTTTAAAATTTCAATAAATAATGAATTAGCATGGATAGCTCAGTTGGGACTGAATATCTGAAGGTTACATGTTTAATCCACGTTCACCCCACTTGGTTTACGTTGCATATGTCCATTAAGTTGCATAACTTTATTCAATCTAAAACTAGTGATTATTTCTTTTTAAAATATAATGAGTTAGCAAAAATACCTTTACTTAATGATTTTTTTTTTCAAATATTAGCAAGGATAACTCAGTTTTGAGTGCATCGGACTGAAAATCTAAAGGTCACGTGTTCGATCCACGTTCACCGCACCTGATTCAAGTGACATAACTTGACTTCTGACTATTTAATTTAAAATTAGTGATTATTCCATTTTAAAATATCAATGAATTAGCTAAATACCTTGCTAATGAGTTTTTCATTTTTAATGTTAGCGGGGGTAGCTTAGTTGGGAGAGCGTCACTGAAGATCTCAAGGTCACGTGTTTGATCCACGTTCACCACACCTGATTCAAGTTGACTAAGTTGCATAACCTGACTATTCAATCTAAAATTAGTGATTATTTCTTTTAAAAATCTCAATGAAGTGGTGAAAATATCTTTACCGATGAATTTATATTTTTAATGTTAACGGGGATAGCTCAGTTTGGACAACGTTAGTGAAGATCTGAAAGTCACGTGTTTGATCCACATTCACCGCACCTAATTCAAGTTGACTAGCTTCATAACCTGAATATTCAATCTAAAATTAGTGATTATTTCTTTTTAAAATTACTTGACTATTTAATCTAAATTTAGTGATTATTTCTTTTTAAAATTTTCGAATTTTCATTTTCAATGTTATAGGGGATAGCATAGTTGGGAGAGCATAATATTGAAAATTTGAAGGTCACGTGTTCGTTCGACCTTCACCACACCTGATTCAAGTAACGTAACTTACTATCTTATCTAAATTTAGAGATGATTTCGTTTTAAAATTTCAATGAATTAGCGTAAATAATTTTAATCGTGAATTTTCATTGAATTTTCATTTTAATGTTAGCCTAGATAGCTCAATTCAATTGGGAGTGCCTCTACAGATCTAAAGATAGTGTGGATTCCTAATTCTTTACTTGACTATAAATGCACTGTAAGACATTTAGTAAAATGACTCATTTTATTGCGTGGAACAATAAAATTGATCTTCAGTAGAATAGTCAATACATTCTACTTTCAATGTTACTAAGTTGTGTCCCTTTGATGTAGGTGATGATTTTTCTTATTTGAGGACGAATTCTGAAGAGGGGGATGATGATAAGAATCACGGTGTACATTCTACTTTCAATGTTACTGACTTGAGTCTTTTGATGTAGGTGATGATTTTTCTGATTCGAGGACGAATTCTTTTGAAGAGGGGGATGATGATAAGAATTACGGTGTTCCAACTAGACCTATTACACAACCCAAGGCCAAGAAGATTCAACAAGCATTCATACTTCATCTACAAAATTGGATAGGCTAGGTTCAACAATCATTTCATGTGTTACAAGATGATTAGTTTGAGTCAAGACCATTGGAGATTGAAAAGTAAATATTTGCATTGTTGAAGTTTGCAAGCATCATTTCATGAATGATTAGAAAACTTTATTTATTATTTTAATTTCATAAAGTTTGTAATGCTCAAATTGACTTTGTCTTCTGTGGATATTTTGTTAGTGAAAGAGGGATTTATTGAATGATCGATGAGAAGATTGATATTTGAAGAGCAAGAATGCTCTATGTATATACAGAGAATACAAAGAGATATCTAGAAAATCTACCTAGAAATCAGAAAATTTGGTAACAAAGCAGTAAACAGATTAAATCAAAACAAAATGTAATCAAATCAAGAGTAAATCAAATAAAAAACAAATCGACTCCTAACTATCAGAAGATTTAACAAAATACATCAATCTAAACAAACACTAATCTTTAACACTCCTCCTGGTTTAGATGATGCAAACTCCAAGTTTTTTTCTGAAATTTTCAAACTTGCTAAGTGACAGAGGTTTGGTAAGGACATCTGCAATTTGATCTTCAGATTTGCAATAGCAAAGAGTCACATCACCACTCTTTTGAACTTCTCGAACAAAGAATAACTTGATGTTAAAATGCTTAGTTTTTCCTCCAAGTTATCAACTGGATTATTGGAGATTGCAATAGCAGCTTGGTTATCAACGAGTATCTCAGTGCTGTGTTTTTGCTCCAAGTTTAGATCCACGAGAATTTTCCTTAACCAGAGAGCTTGATTAACTGCGGCTGTTGCAGCTATCAATTCTACCTCACCAGTGGATTTAGCTACAGTTTCTTGCTTTCTTGAGCACCAAGAGAACATGCCTAATCCGAGGCAAAAACAGTAACCAAATGTAGTCTTCATGTCATCGATTGAGACACCCCAATCACGATCAGAGAAACCAATTAGTTTCATTTCCTTGTGCTTTAAGAACTTCACTCCATAATTCCAGGTCCCTTTGATGTATCTGATAACTCTCTTTGCAACTTTCATGTGAGTCTCATTGAGACAATGCATAAATCTGGAGAGAATACTTACAGCATTTACGATATCAGGTCTGGTTGTTTTAAGTACATCAGGCACCCTACCAAGCTCTGGAACTCAGCTTCAATAACTTTGGCAGAACCATCATCTTTGACCAGTTTCTCCTTTTGATTCATAGGAGTATTCATTGCTTTGCAATCCTCCTTCTGAAATTTTTTAAGTATCTCTTTTGCATACTTTCTTTGAAAAATGAGCACTTCATCTTGGGTTTGCTTGATCTCAATGCCAAGGAAATATGACATCATTTCGAAGATCTTTTTCATTTCCAGTTTGAACTTGTTAATTTGCTTAGGATTGCTTCCTGTAATTATTAAGTCATCTACATAAAGAGAAATGACTAAAGTATTTGTACCTTCATGCTTGTAGACATACAGTGTGAGTTCAGAGACTTTTCTGAAAGCCAAGACCAACCAAATGATCATCAATTTTACTGTATCATGCTCGCGGAGCCTGTTTAAGACCGTATAAAGCCCTTCTCAGCAAGTAGACTTTATCTTCATTGCCTCTGCTCACAAAACCTTCAGATTGCTCAACAAAAATTTCTTCTTGCAAGACTCCATTTAAGAATGCAAATTTAACATCTAACTGGAATACTTTCCAACTCTTTTGAGCAGCAATAGCAAGCAACAATCTTACTATATCAAGCCTAGCAATAGGTGCAAATGTTTATGAATAGTCAACTCAAAAAACATGCGCATATCCCTTCACAACAAGTCTTGCTTTGTATTTATTAACTGAACCATCAGGATTTAGCTTTGTTCTGAATACCCTTCTTACTCCAATTACCTTTCAGTTTAGAGGTCGATCAACCAACTTCCATGTTTTATTTTTCTCGATCATCGAAAGCTCCTCCTGCATTGCTGCCATCCAATGTTGGCTTTTTTTTGCATCATGGAACCCTGCAGGCTCACAAATAGCTACATTACACCTTTGATAAATATCAGACAGTAACCTTGTACCTCCCACAGGTGCATCATCAACCAAATCATCTTGTTGTTCATTTTCAGACAATTTTAGTCGTTCATCTTCAGACTCTTCTAACATGCCAACAAAGATGCTAACTTCTGACTTTTTGTCAAGCTTATCACGCTTGACCTGTGGAATGTAAGTGAAGCAAAGACACCCAAATACTCTAAGGAACTTTAAAGAATGTTTTTAACCATACCAAACTTTCACTGGTGTCAGGTCCTTCACAGCTTTTGTTGAAATTTGATTTTGCAAGCACATAATAATGTTTGCTGCTTTTCTCGAAATACATTTTGGAAGATTATTCTCATGAAGCATGCATCTCGTCATATCCATTATGAATCTATTCCTCCTTTCACTGATGCCATTTTGTTGAGAAGTGTATGATGTTATCAATTGATGTTCAATTCCAATTCCAGTCTCTTCACAAAACCTGTTAAAAGTCCATGAAGTGTATTCCTTGCTATTATCTGATCTTATGATCTAAATCAAGCATGCACCTTCATTCTCAACTTTGGCTTTGAATTTCCAAAATACACTTGCAACTTTTGACTTTTGCTTCAGCAAGAATATCCAACACATTCTTGTTAGATCATTAATAAAAGGAATGTAATAAAGATTACCATTTAATGATCGTGTTTGCTGAGGACCACAAAGCTCAGTATGAACAAGTTGCAGTTTTTTCGAGGCTCTCCATGCCTGTTTAGGAAAGGGTTGCCTATGTTGCTTCCTAAAATTACAAGTACAGCAAGGAGGCATGTCCTTACCAATGTTAGGGAGTTCTTCTACCAGCTTCTTTGATGGCATCGGAAGCAAACCTCGATGATGAAAGTGTCTAAGTCTTTTATGCCAAATCTCAGTGGCACTAAATCTGGATATAAAGGCCGTCAGATTTAGAGCAAAGCTTTTTCCTTCCATTTTGACATTGAACAAGTCTTTGCCACTAGCATCTTTGATCAAGCACTGCTTATTCTTAAACAACACTTTATAGCCTTTATCAAGTAACTGACCAACGCTTAACGGATTTTGATCAATTTTAGGCACAAATAAAACATCTGAAATAAATTTTGTATCTTCATAGCTTGTTATAGCTACTGTGCCTTTTCCCTTGACTTCAAAGCGTTCACCATTGCCAATCCTCACTCTCTTATCTTCGGTGTCTCTTAATTTCTCAAAAAATTCCTTGTTATATGTCATGTGATTTGTGCACCCACTGTCAATCAACCAGCTCTCGCTTGATTCTTTGCTTGAGGAAGAATTGACCATAAACAATTGATCTTCTTCTTCTTGATCAACTACCTGTGCATCTACTTCTTTCACCTGATCTTGGGCTTTGCAGATCACAGCTTCATGCCCAAGTTGATTGCATTTGGAGCAGAAGGCATCAGGTCTTCTCCAACACTTGTATGGTGGATGACCTTTCTTCTCACAATGGCGGCAAGGTGGATAGGATTTTTTGAAATCTCCTCCTTTTGTCTTTTGAAAATTGGTAGATGGATCTCCATTCGTCGATTGGTTTTTAAAAATTTTCTTGTTTTTATACCGTCTGTTGTCTTGATGCTTGACATGTAAGGCACCTTCAATCACCCCTTCTTGCCTCATAGACCTTCTTTGCTCTTGTGCTTTTAAAGCATTCAAGAGCTCTGTAAGAGAAATCTTTGACAAGTCTTTGGTGTTCTCCAGAGTAGTAATGGTGACTTCAAACATCTCTGGAACAGTGACTAGCAGCTTTTCAACGATCATGGAATCATTTAATACAGAACCAAGCAATCTCACCTTATTGGCAATGCTGAGAAGTTTGTTAGAGTACTCTTTCACCGATTTAGACTCCTTCATCTTCTGCAACTCGAAATCCCTAATCAAATTCAAGGTTTTCATTCCAAGAATCCTCTCATCTCCTTCATATTCTGCCTTGAGATAATCCCAGATTTCTTTGGCTGTTTTGAGGGGCATTATTCACATGAAGATCATTTAAGTCTTTTTAATCTAAGATACTATTGAACTTGACCATTACAGTTCCTCTCAAACTTAGGTAAAGTTTAAATATAATTGGTGACAAAAGATGAAACTATAAAATAAAAAGAAATAAGAAAGTAATATTTCATTTCAGTGAATCAAACCAGAATCTCCTATGTGAAAGCCAAATATCAAAATCGTTGGACAACAATGAATTTATAGTGTAGTTGTCTTTGAGTCTTTTGTCTAATCGCTAAAGAGTTTTACTATGATGTTTTGGGTACTGTCAAACTCTTCGACACATCCTTTCATGTGTGTGATAAAATTCTTAGAGTTACCGAGACGTTTCGAGTTGTTCGATCGTGTGGTTCTTTCTTCAAAAGGGTCAACATCAAAAATTAGGTCTTTGATTGGCAACCCATCTAGAGGAGTGTCGATTGCATTGATTCCATCAACAGTCTTCCCATGAGTTTATGGTGCATGACCCATTTTTTATACCATTCACCTTCGAGCGCCACCATAGTTTTGCATCGTCCATGAGATGCATTGCGACCAACGTAGCTCTTAGGTCCTATGAGCAAGTTCCAGTAACCTTCAAGTATTGTTCTACGTCAAAAATAAAGCTCTTAAATTCCTTATCATCCCAGTTTCCATTTAGGGGGCTGTGTTCTTGGATTTTAAGTTTGTTAAGCCCACATGAACTTGGCTTGAGATGTGGTTCTCTATAGCCCAACTTGTCAAACTCACTCGGGTTCTCATCTCAACCATGATGTCGTTCAACAAGAGAGACCTCGAAAACGACTAGATTATCGCATTAATCATTTGCATCATCTCAACCCCAGTTGTTGAAATTGAACCAAATATCTATAGCAAAACTCTAACAAAGGTACCAAGTTCATAAAAGTTTTTTTAATCTAAGATAGAAATGGTAAAATAAAATGAAATAAGAAAATAATATTTCATTGCTGGGAATCAAACCCGGGACTCCTAACTTAGAGAAAAATGAAATAAGAAAATAATAAGAAGTTCGGATGTTGGGTTTAACCCCACCAATAGAGATAAATCACAAGATTATTTTTATTTTGCGTGCCACAAACAGATGTCATGCGGCTCAGCCTGAGCTAGTTGAATTCTACAGATAGCAAAATGACATGTTCACAGTCGGGTTTATTTGACCTGCAAAGACTCTTATCAGTGATCACTCAAATGCTTGGCAAAGACACCAAGCCAACACCTCTACTGAAGAAGGGAGACAAAAACAAACCACTAAAGCAACACATGTTCACGTAAAAATACCATCCAGATGGATGAAGAGAAGGGTCGACCACAATAATTTCAAAGCAAATAGAGAGTTATGATAAGTTAAGGTCATATCAACTTTGAGTTCAAAGCAACAAGAACCAAAGACTGGTGCGAAAATTCTATGGACTAGTCGAAGTTATCCCCTTTTACTTGCTTTCATCTTAGATAGGCCTTTACTATTATTGATGTGCCAATATGGGGTGTATGATTAGTCCTCAAAATCATATATACACCCATTAGAATTAAAATGTCCTAAAATGTACTATAGGAGAACTTGACCAGTTGTTGTTTGTTCACTTTTAGCTTATAACATTGCTCTATTTGAAATTGTTTTTAACGTATTTCCTCGCTCACGTTTTCTAAAATATTTATTCTAAACGTGAGTCGAGCATACACTGATATTGTTTGTTCAGTCTAAATTTTGCATGGTTGACTTGTTCATTAGATTAGAACAAATGTCACGTAATCATTGTCTCACTACTGCAAGAGTGCGATTGTGACACTTGTCTTCCGTTCAGTTGTGGGCTGCATCTTCTGACTAGTTACGTGAGTTTGGCTTGGAGCATACATGTAGGTTGAAAAAGAAATGGTTGAATGCGGACTACGAATAAGGGTTGGGCCATGGAAGGTTTTTTTTTTACCACATGGAATTTGGGTTAGTGAGTCTTAAATTTGAGTTGGTTTGAAAAATTTTGGTTCATTTTTTAGTTTAAATGAACCAAAATTAAACCTACTAGTTCCTTCTTCCTTGCATGACTCACTCCTATTCTCTGTTCTGCCTCTTCTTGCTCTCTGAAACTTCTTTAAAGACTATTATTCACCGATTATTTGGGAGCATCTTCCTTAAAAGGATTGTGACCACAGATGACCTATGTAGAAAATTTGTACCTCTTTCCTAAAACCTTTAGCAGACAACATACCCAACACAGATGCACTGACCAGATTGCGCTACATCTCATCTCACCCTCCCGGAGCATATGGATCCACCCAATCGATGAACACTCAAACCAAACTCGTCCATCTTTTTTAGCACAGGGATTAAAAAATAATAATTTTTATTCTTTCTTATTTCTCAAAGATTAAAAAAAAATAATAATTATCCTCTCTCGAATATGTTCGTTATTTGATTATTTTTTCTTGAGTGTATTTTAAGTGAAACACATTCTCTACCCAAGTAATTGCAAGAGGCAAGCTTTACACTAAGAGGAATCAAAGTCCCAAAGTATCCACGTCCTTAAGTGTCAATTTTTATTCTCCTTCTCAACATAAATTAAACTTATTTTGGTGAATATATCTATTTATAAAAGCAAAATATCTCAGAGTCACAAAAATACTGAGATATAGATACGAGACATAAATATGATAGTAAATAGATATGGTAACATGTCATTTTTAAAAAACTAGGACACCCATGTGACAATGATACATTAATTAAAAATTTCAAAAAATTATCAATTTTATAGTAGAAATAAATTCATATAAATAAGTTTATATATTTGTATACTTAAAAAAAAGCTTAATGTACGTTTCACTCTCAAAATATATTCAAAGTCAAGTGTCTGATACGAAATGCTGGATTATAAATTTGTAATGTATCAATTTGTATTAACAAGTGTTCAGTACATGTCAAACACGTGTTAGATTAGTGACACTAAGTTATTCTCATGCTTTCTTTACACCCATTTAAAGTAGTTTGAAAACTAGCACGTCAAATATTATAATTGACTAACTACAACTTCAATTTTGTCCTTTAAGGATGGGTTTGACCAAAAAAAAAAAAAAAATCCTTAATTTAGTACATGGTTACAAAGATGGACATGAGAATAAGTTATTCTCATATGGAAAGAGATTTAAATGTAAGTTATATCTCATATCCTCCTTTAACCAATTATTTAGTTTTATTTAGTGTGTTTTAGAAAGATACGTCCATCAATAGCAAAAAAATAAAATAAAATAAATAAATAGAATAGATTAAATTAGCCAAAAGTAATGGCTAACCTAATTAAAAAAAAAAAAAAAAAAAAAAGAAGAAGGATGCACTAAACGTAATGTAACGATAGGAGTAAGACATGTTCATGAAACGTTATGGTTTGGTTACATATCGAAGTGCTATGGGTATGACAAATTGATAAAAACGATATGGTCACGAAGGATTCATAAAACAATACGATTAGGTTATGGATAGAAAGGGATAGGATTATGATAGATTGATAGAACGAAAGCGTTAGGATACGTTCCTGTAACGTTATGACTAAGGTACGTTCAAGTAACGACACAACTGTGATATGTCTAAGGACGTTAAGGCTATGATAAGTTAGGGAAGGATATAACCACAAAGTGTTTACGATATGATATGATTATGATACGACATGTAAAGGACGAATATATATCCAACAAGTGTCAAAGAGAGACGTGAGAATAAATTATTCTCAAGCTTTCTTTACATCGGTCAAAGAGTATTTGATAAGCTTTCAAAATTAAGGGTTTTCTTTTTTCTTATTCCTTCTTTCTCCCTTTTTACGTTTATTTTTTTTTTTTTAAATAAAAAAAAGTTAAATGTGAGAATGAAGAAGTTAGAAAGAAGAAAGAAATGAATGTAATAAAACTTTTCTGTCGATAGGAATGAAAATGGTGAATGGGTCCTTGACGATAGTCGACCGCTATACTCTGGTTTTGGATGTAAGTGATGATTATCGGCAATATGAGTTGGGTCAATACCACACCGTTATCAAGAGGAAGTAAAGTAGATTAGAATAGATCAAGCGATCAATTTGTTGGGTGTACTATAAGAGGCACACAAGGAAGAATGTTGGATATAACTACTCTTTCACATCTAAGGGATGAGTCTCATAGATCCAACTACAATATCAAAGAAACTTCTGGTGGTAGTGATTGCTTGCATTGGTGTCTCTGTGGTATCCCAGACACATGTAACATGATTTTTCTTGCTCAAATATAACTTCATTTGTATTAAAAGTTCACTTTTGAGTAATCCAGGTCCAGGAAGGCTTCTTAATTGGCAGCCTCTAGTGAAGATGATCACTTTGAGGTGGGTTTGTTAGTGAAGATGCAATTATATAGTCAGGGTTTTATATCAATGGTTCCATTTATATTTATAAATGAAATTTGTGGTGTATTTTTTTGGAAATTCAACAATAATCATCGGTTATTTAGTTACCATTCTAAAGAAATTCAACTTTCGACCTTTTGTGAATGCTCAAAGCTACTTGCAAAGTACTGTCGATTATGATTCATAATACTCACCGACTTGAAAATGAGGTTTGTTCATGTTTGAAAATGTGACAAACCAAAAGACAAGATGCTAATTAATATTGTTTGTGAATGTTGTTGTGAATTCTTCATCTTTGAATACATATTTTGGTTGGCTTATGAATTTTTCCATCTTTTAAAAATATTATTTTTTTTAGTTCGGGCCTAATTTCATAATAGGGGATTGAATCACAATATTGCAATATTTTAAGTTACTTTAAAGATTAAAGGTCGATGAATAAATTAATTACCGCAAGTTCTTTTTATGCATCTTATTTTGATCTAGCACATAAATGCTTCCTAATTATTATTTATTTTTTTATGAATTAGGTTATGAAGATCATTTGAATTTTAAACGATTTAATTCAAATAATATTTAATAACTAATCATTTTAATATTTATACTCAAATATACTAACAAGTACTAGTAACACTAGTCTCAATGACTTAAAGAATACAACTATTATCTCGAACTATAAAGAATTTAATTCCAACCTATTCTAATGGACAAACGCTTTATTAGACTCTATTGTAAGATTTCACTTCATCAATTTAAGTAGCGTTCAACTACAACTATAAATATCAAATTCTTAAGTATTCATGAACAAAATCTGCCTAACAATGTCTCTTGGAACTATTTACCAAAGGTGTTAGAATGAGCAATGTGGAAGGGTTGCCTTTAGATGCTTCAATACCATCTAAGGATGTCAATATCCTAGTAGTGCAAAATGCAGGAAGGTTCGTAGTTGAAAAGAATAACGAGAACAGTGGACATCCTTTCATCTACAAGCGTGTGGTGATCGATCTGGTTGGTATGACTAGAAAACGTCGTCCTCGCAGAATTTATATTATCGTGATAGAAGTTATAAATAGTGATGATATTCCTTGGTCTTTTATTACAAAGGTGCAGAACTTTCTTTTTGTGCATGTGATATATCCATCGCCACCTACTTATAAGATCTCGTCTTTTAAAGAAGTTCTCGAGATCCTTGTCCCCAAGTAGCAATACAACTACTAGAATGTTATCCCTCCTTATAATAAGCCTTCTCTCTCTCTCGAAATATATGCGTGTGTGTTTGTGGGTGTATTACTCTCATTTATTAATGAAATATGGCATAGTCATAATGATATTATCAGTATCTTTTCTATCCCTCCCTTCTTTATCGCTATATAAAGAATATGAAGATTATAAGTTTGTGTACAAGTAATTTGTTACTTTTGAACTTAAAATGCTTATAATTCAATTTATCTTTGTTATCAACAAGAATTATCAAACGATATATAATTTTGTTCAAGTAAGGTCGCTTCTCATTCCCTGTATGATATCATAACACAAAATCGAGGGAAAGGGTTAATGATAAAATGATAACAAAAACCCATTCGTCGTACTAACTATAAAGGAAGGGTTGGTTGGAAACCATGTCTATACTTCTTTGCTTTCATCACAGGTAACTAAAGATATATAAGAACAACAGAATATGGCATGCCAAGTCAAAACATAAAAAATTTCTTGCCATGTTATAGTTAATGAATATGGTATGCACAAAGATCCGACGTCACACCTCATGATTGGAGACCAATACAGTGAGCTATGGTCGTCCATACCGTCCATACCGTCCTTTTGTCCAATTATGTCAAGCAAATGCTGCAGCAAAGAGTTTTTAATAAGTTCGCTATTGCAAAGAGCTCGGTTTAAGGCACAAATGTCTCTGATGTGAAAGGCGCGCTAATTCAATGAGATTTAAGTAACCATGAATAAGACACATGATACAACTTGTAAACGAAACAATGTCCCTGACTTTTGTTATTTTCTTCCACTACAAACCTTCTAGCTTCTTGCACTTTTTTGTCATTGACATCCTTAATTGAAATTAGAATTGAAGGAAACACTTCTCCACAATTGAAATTACAATGTCCCTGACTTTTTTGATATGATCTAGAACGAACATGCACGGATCATCACATCCAACGACTAGTATTCAAAGTCAAGGTCGGTAAGGCTATGATCGGAGTTGATATCTCCGAAAAATTATCCCGAAAGTTCGATCTATAAATAACGAAGATTCTACAGCTCTCAATGTCGGTTTAAGCTCCTCCTACAAATTCTGAAGTAGGAGCAACAATACGGAATAAGAATCAAGAAAGGTCGATCCCCCAATCGAAGACAATAAGCGTTTAGATGATGGGTCTCCTACTCTCAGATTTCTTCCAAATTCGAGAGCAATCCTCCACTATTTCTCTTTAAACTTATTCCTACCGTTTCTCAACAAGATTACCCACAAGTTCTATGAAGGAATAGAGTGCTGAAAGTGCCTAGAAACCATTCTCCCAATTCAATCCGCCATTGAAGAAGTTCAAGAAAAACTTAAAAATCCAATTCGAGGATACTTGATGACTTGTCTAGCAAGAATGATTCCAATCAGTTTCTGCACCTCCAAGGAATGCTTACATAGAAGACCACGAAGAAAAATAACCTCGAGAGCGTGGCAAATTGAAGGAAATAGGTTTCATATTTAAATTGGGGATAAGAGTCGAATTCCTATCTACGATCTCTTTTCCTTCAAATTAAGGATTTCTCCAGCTTTAGAGAAAGAAGTTGAGTAAATTTGATGAAGGAATCGAGAGCTGAAACGTCGTAGAACAAGCTACCCACGAGATTGAAAATTTGGCGTTTCGAGTGTGTTGCATACTGAAAATGATTTATGGAAATTAAGGTCCTACACTCAAAGACGTTCCTCCAAACCAATTCCTTTAGCCTGAAGAAAGGATATGGAAGAGGTTCAATGAAGAAATAAGGCCTTGAAACCCGTAAAATTATCTACCCAATAAGAAATTCTTTGTTTTATCTACAGCAATAAATCAGATTTTGGATGAACTTTGGAAGGGAATATCTTAGGCTACGATCCACGAGAAGGTATCAAATAAATCCCTAGACCTTTCTTGTAACATCCATCTTTAAGTTTCATGAAGAAATCAAACTATGGTACATTCATGAAATGTTTATAGACTCCAACTCTTAGTACTATTAATGCAGTTATATTTCATATGAGCTTATCATAAATCAAACTATGGTACATTCATTACAACTTCATTTTCTTGTCATACGAAGCAAAATAGAAGAATTAAATCAAACAAACTGATGAACTGAGACGAATAAATCCAACCCAACCCAAACTGATTAGTTTGATTCATTTTTTTGGTTGCAATTTATTTGATAACACTTGCATATTAGAACAATTCAACATTACATACCTTACTTACAAGTAAAATACTAGACCATCAACTTTTTGTTTTATAGTCAAACAACCGCTCAAGAAAATAGATTTCAAACTTAAGAGAAAAAAAATATATTGAGTAGGTGTTAAAAATGTTGCATTTTTTTTAAAGGGTATTTGGTCTAGTGGTATGATTCTCGCTTAAGATGTGAGAGGTCTTGAGTTCAATTCTTAAAATGCCCCTATGTTCAATAGGCATGCCTATATATATCATTTTATCATTTTATCTTTTTCACTTTCAATAGGCATGACTATATAAATCGTAACTTTCGATATTTGCTTTACTTGTGTACTCCACATGTCTCAAATGGAACTATCAAACTAAAATAATTCCATGATGATAGATTCCATAAAAAACTTTATATACAGTCCATAATAAGGGCATTTGGTCTAGTTGTATGAATTTTTTTTTGGTGCAAGAGGTCTCGAGTTCGATTCTCGAAATGCCCCTCCAAAAGAAAAAAAAAGCACAATTTTTGAAAGAAAAAAAAATGAAAAGAAATAGAATAGTAAAATAATTATCAATGGTTCCTAACCCAAAGGAATGCGTGGCCATGCACAACTTCAACTTTTATAAATTTCATATATATATTGAGGCACGAAAAATATATAGACTAGCAACTAAGAATTTTAAATCTACTACAAATAAAGATGAGAATAAAGAATGAAACATAATCTTGGAAGAATAAAGATCGTCTCGAGCCAGACTTCAAAAAGAGCATTACACAAATTGTTCTATTGTATTCTTTCTAAAAACTTTTCATTATGTTGTTCACTGTCGTCACATAGGTCATAGGTCGTCACAATCCTTTTAAGGAAGTTGCGCCCAAATAACCGATGAAGAAGTTTCAGAGAGCCATAAGTTCGAATCCTGTCACCTTGATGTGGTATTCTCAGGGGCCAAAGTGCAAAGCCTCGTAGCCTATATGTGGTCAAGAAGGCAGGCGAACTGCGCACACTGAAAAAAAAAGATCTCATTTTCTATCACACGTAGAATTGTCATTCTTTTGTCTTTTGAAACCCCTTATCTTATCAGTCCTCAGATAGGTTTTTGGTATCATATATCGAGATAATTATTATAAAAAAGCTATTCCACAAGTGTGACTTAGATACCCTTTCTTTGTGGTATCAGTCATGCTATTTGAATAGCCTGAAGTCATCATAGCCTCTCCACCGGTTCCGAAGACTCCTTCGACATCAATGTGCTCCAATGAAAGAGATCAAACCCTTTCCTGAACCAGATCCGAGCACAAAACGACGAGGTAGAAAGTCGAAAGCGAGCTCTTTTCGCGTATACGCAATCTCGAAGCCCAATTAGCTCACGAACTGTCTTCTCGACCCTGGCGAGTATGAGTGCTTCGTAAGAGAGAATGTCGAATGAGAAAGACATTCGATTACGGCAACATTCGCAACTACCAAAGTGCACTAAACCTAGTAGAGATCTTCGACCTAACGATAATGGAACTTCAAGCCCATTTAATCAATCCACTTTATACCTTATTGTTGACCGAACCGGATGCACGCCAGGCCCAAATTCTCTCTCAATCACTCGGAGACGAAAGGAAAATTAGATCTGAAGTTTACGAATCGAAGAGAAAGTGGATCTGAGTTCTACACGCTTTCATTTTCAAAAGCTTCGCTTGCCTACGGTACTTTATTCAGGATGTGCAACAATACAGTCATCTTTCAGCCGTGTATAGAGAATTCCTTGATCATTTCCTTGGAGGATAACACAAATGAAATCGCTTCCCTGACAATCCATCGTATGAGTCCATTCTTGTCTTGTTGGTTTTTTGTACTATTCTATACCTCTCTCGATTGATAGAAAGACGTTCGGGAGTTGGGAAGGCCTCTTGTTAGGGAACTTTCCTTTTCACGGTAGGCAAAGGTAAAGTGGGAGCTACGTATGTTCACGATGATCAAGGCAAAGCAACTCCTTCTTTAAAAGAGGTTAGTTTTATCGAAACTGTTAGATCCGCTTTCGTTAAAGAAAAAATAGGAGCTCTTAGTTTGGCCGATGTCAATTCGTATGGCAATACGGACTCGACTCAGGATGAGGATTCCGCTTTTCATACTGCAGCTACGAGCTGAAAGAGCTAGTAAGCTATCTTACTAAATGAAAGGAAAAAGCACGTACGGGATGACCTCGTTACAAGGGGCGGGGGCCAGCCAAAGAAGGTTAGTTGGACTAGGTTAGAACCCTTGATCCGGTTTAGCTAGGTTCTTCCATGCGAGAATGTATGCGTATCAGTATCCTCTTTAGGACTGGTTGCTTCCTCTTTTTGTTTATACGTTTGGAGAAACCTCCTAAGCCCGCCTTTCATACCCATGTGATTTAATCTTTCAGCTCAAACTTTCCTATCGTCCGACAGAAAAGGTAGGAGTACGACTATCTTTTCCTTTTTTTGCCCGAGCCAAGGGATCATTCAGTTTCTACCAAAAAGTTCGCTATCTATTAGTTGTCGTAATCGAATGTATTTCTCATTACATGTTAGCTTCTCCAAGAGCTTCCTGGTCCGTAGTAGACGAAACCTTGGACTTTTATCGGACTTATAGCATTTCCTGGTGAGCTCACTGTTGAGGGTTGGCTTTACAGGAGATCGAGCATGTAACGACCCGAAATTTTCTACTTAATTTAAGGTCGCTACTGTATACGTACCATAAACATTAAAGCGGAAGACTTCATTTAAATTCCATAAAACATAACCTTTATCTTAAAACACAGCCATGGACTTACGTGTTTCGAAAACACCTTTAAAATGACACAACAAAAGACTAAATAAAATGAAAAAGAGTTTAAGTTAAAAACATCTTAGTCTAGCCTAAATCTAAGAAAATAAATGTCACTACCCTATGCATGTGCCATGGTCTCGAGTTGCGATGCCATCGTCAGCCATACAGGAATGCCTTTGAAAAATATAGTAGCACATGGTTTGAGTATTTGAAGAAATACTCAGTAAGTGACCCCACTATTGGGGTTAAATGCAACAATCACATGCAATAAAATGATGGGACCTATCTTTCGTTTCGTTTCTGTCCTAACGGGTAATCGTGGACGTGTACTATATGCGTGCGAGTATGGGCTCACCAGCTAGTTCGCACACCGCTGGGCCACTTTTCTTATTCGGTGAGCATACTATAGGAGCCCCTTATGCAGGGGTCCGTTAAAACTAGTATCCATAACGGCAGCGCTATGTAAAGCATAACGATCATTGTCCTGCCATTGGATGTACGCGTCTGTTCCCTCGTGATGGGTTAGGGGTATCCCCCCAAATGCATGAGCACACATAATGCATGGGGTCCCCCTTACTTCTACATTTTCACTATCCTTTAATACAACCCTGCTAGCATTATGTATATATCATATCATTCTTCATATCGTTTCAGACATCGTTCATCATTCATATCATATCATTTCTCATTCTTCAGTTCTCAAATCATACATAATTCTAACAGGGTTATATTTCATGCCATTTATCGTAATTTCATGTCATTCATATCATGCTATATACACACAATTTAAGAGACCTAACATAATATTCTATGCTTTTAACATAACATTTCATCATATACACATCATACCATGACATATTGCATCACAATGCATCATATCATAAACAAGTCATAACGTAAAAACTTCGTAATCATATCGTTTTCTAACTTATCATAGCCTTAACGTTCTTATACCTATCACAAACATATCATTACGTGAACGTACCTTAGTCATATCATCACAAGAACGTAACCTAACACTATCGTTCTATCAATCCTAATGTTATCGTTCTATCAATCTATCACAAACCTATCCCTTTCTACCCGTAACCTAATCGTATCCTTCCATCAATCTCTCTTATCCATGTAACCTAACCTTAACGTTTCATGAACGTATTTTACTCCTATCGTTACATTTCGTTTTGTGCATCATTCTCGCATCCTATCTCAAACATATCCATGAACACATCGTACCATAATATTATCGTACAATTCACATATTATAACATATGCATAAAAATAAGAAGCATATCAATCCACAGATAATTCACACATATCAATATATATGACACGTGCAGAACCATGGGGCACGTGTCAACAGCAAATATAACCATGCCAATAGTAAGGTCACTTACCTTGTTAGCTTACCTGGTTAGCTTAGGTAGATGTTCTGTCATTATCCTTAATGAAAGTCCATTGAAATCCAAGTGAACCTGTGTGAGCTCATGACATCAGTTTCAAGTTTGAACACTCTAAAATTATTTCACTAATTTACATTGGTCATTCTGAAATTCTGATATCTCCAGTTAAATTTGATGGAGTTCCTTGCCCTCTAATATTTCCTTTTATTTCTTAAAAATTATGTTCAACAAATTTTCCCTCAATCTTCCCTCTTCCATGGATTATTTTGGAGATATTATTGGCCAATTTTATTAATTTATCCTTACATCCAAATCTTCCCTTTATATATATATATTTTTTTCTCTCTCTTTTAGTTAATAGTATTCTGGATTTACATAGCTATTTAGTTGTTTTTTCCTTATTTCCTTTGTCTAACTTCTTATTTACTAAATCTGCTTAAACCTTTTGTTTTTTTTTCTTTATATTTGCTTAGTAGGAACCAAATTCTGGGTAAATGTTTACAAAAAATAAATTCCTAATTTGTTGGCAGATTTATTTGTATGGGATGAGTGGTGAGAGATTGAAGGAAGGAGGAGGGATCCATTACCAAATGTTGTTTTTTTTTTAATATATTTTTATTAGTTATTTATTTATTTTTTTATTATTATTTTTTTATTACTATTTTATTTTTCCCGGTTGTTACAGAGCCGCCTTTCTTTCCCTGCCTGGTATGCTTTCCCGCTTATCGCGCAACTAGCCAACTATCCAAAGAGAGAAGGAGAGGGATCATGTCAATCAATTTGTATGTGCATTTTGTCCGTCCTGTACTTGCCTGCTTAGCTTTATTGGCCAACATCTCTGGTTTCCCCCAAACCAAGAGATCCTGCTTATCCATACCCAACAATCACACTTTCAGTCGAAAGAATGATTTTTTTCATAAACTCGGTTCATAGATTAAGAAAGAATGAAGCTGCTTATAGGGATGGTTACGCGATACGTCCTTTCATACTTGCCTTTTCTTTCACTCTACCATCAACCTAGCCATTCTCGCTTGTTGCTTTAAGGGGTCTCCCCACTGTAGATTAATCGGATTGGTTCTCGTGTCCCTGTGCCAAAAAAGATGGGCGAGTTTGGTTTGAGTGTTCATCGATTGGGTGGATCCATATGCTCCGGGGGGGGGGGGGGGGGG
>NW_019272112.1:0-33813 GCF_002738345.1 Cucurbita maxima | reverse complement strand
CGCAGTCTGGTCAGTGCATCTATTTTGGGTATTTTGTGTGTGAACAAACAACAACTGGTCACGTTCTCCTATAGTACATTTTGGGACATTTTAGTCCTGATGGGTGTAGATATAATTTTGAGGACTAATAATACACCCCGTATTGGCACAACAATAATAGTAACGGCCTATCTAAGATGAAAGCAAGTAAGGGGGGTTTGGAATGAGCATGCTACCATGAACCACAAATCATTTACAAGAACAACTGAGACATCTAACATGCAGCCACAAGCAACACGCCTTGGCCAATCATGACCGCGACCTCTGCCCTTACACAATTTGTCAATATCTCTATCATCAACCTCTTCATAAACTCAACGTTGTTGGATGAGGCTGACTTTAGGTCTCGCGACGCGCTTTATCATCAACCTCTTCATAAACTCAACGTTGTTGGATGAGGCTGACTTTAGGTCTCGCGACGCGCTTCTAGCTGATCTCAGTATTGAGGAGTCTTTTCCAACCTACTAGGAGCTGTTGAAAATCACTCCTCAGTTTGTTAACTCTTCAAGTCTTCTCTGTTGGTGTCTTTCCTACTTTCTTTGCTTGAAACTTTTTCTTCTTTGCATGACGTCATACCATCTGCTTCTACTTGATGTTTTCTTGGTCGGAATAATAACATTTCAAGTTACTGATGTGGACAATAGGGTTATTCTGTATCCATAGGAGCAATTGGATTCTATATGATGTCTTCCTAATCTTGTGGATAACTTTGACAAGTCCATAGAATTTTCGCACCAGTCTTTGGTTCTTGTTGATTTGAACTCAAAGTTGATCTGACCTTAACTTATCATACTTCTCAATTTGCTTTGAAATTATCGTGGTCGACCCTTCTCTTCATCCGTCTAGATGGTATTTTTGCGTGAACATGTGTTGCTTTAGTGGTTTGTTTTTGTCTCCCTTCTTCAGTAGAGGTGTTGGCTTGGTGTCTTTGCCAAGCATTTGAGTGATGTGACAAGAGCCTTTGCAGGTCAAATAAACCCGACTGTGAACATGCCATTTTGCTATTTGTAGAATTCAACTAGCTTAGGCCGAGCCACATGACATCTGTTTGTGGCAGGCGACATAAAACTAATCTTGTGATTTATCTCTCTTAGTGTGGTTAAACCCAATATATAACCTTCTTGTTTTGGGTCGTGGTGTTCATGTAGTGGCAATAAATTTTTTGTTGAGGTTGGCACACTTGAACTCCCCCTTTTCAAATACAATAATGGCAGCAAGTGTAGATTCATCATGGCTAAGATTCTTTCTAAATTGTACTATTGTTTTCACCCCTCTTGGTTGATGGATGCTTTTCTGAATAATCGTTGGGTTAGACTCCTTTACTACTAGTCATTTTGCTAGGGGCATGTAAATGACTTTGTGTTCGAGCAGGAAGTCAATCCCTGACTATTTGGGCTATATAATGTTGGAAATGAAAGCTGACTATTTATAGTAAAAATATGATAGAGATATATATACTAAATAATTATATGTAGTAGGCGGTTACATAGAGTGAAGCTATATACAATAAACTAAAATCATATGTATACCCATTAGTCAATTAGTCGGTGCTTCCTAAATGTACATTTCTCATTCTCCATATCCTCTCTTTGCATACCTGAAGTCATTAATACAAAACCATTAGTCAATATTTCTTCTTACAGTTTCTCTATCATGTTCTTTGTGTTCATTTAGATCAAGTGTGTGCATTGTTGTGTGATCCTAATAACTAGTATCAGATGTTCTTTGTGTTCATTTAGATCAAGTGTGTGCATTGTTGTGTGATCCTAATAACTGGTATCAGAGCGAAGAGAGATTCACCATGATTTGTGAAGATGGAAAGTTCAAAGACTAGAATTGAAAAGTTAGATGGATTCGATATCAGTTTCTAGAAGATGTAGATTGAAGATTAGCTGTACGAGAAAGATATTCGGGAACCCCTTTTGGGGGTGAAGCCGGATACCATGACCACGGAGGAGTGGAAGCTCAAGGATTGTCACGTTGTAGGGTTAATCTGGTTGACGCTATCCAGAAACATGACGTTCAACATCATCAAAGAGAAGAAGACATCGGGCCTATTGAAGGTGTTGTCAAATATGTACGAAAATACGTCGGCTATGAACAAGGTGTATTTGATGCAGAGGTTGTTCAATCTACAAATGTCGATTTGTTGCAGATTATATAAATTAGTTCAACATGATTGTAAGTCAATTTAGTTGGGTAGAAATTATATTAAAAAATAAAATTAAAGCATTAATTTTGATGTCATCTTTACTCGAGTCGTGGTATAGTGTTGTTGCTGCAATCAACAGTTCACGATAATCTAATAAACTGAAGTTTAATGAAATTCGAGATGTCAGTGAAAGCCCAAATGGGAAATTGGAGATTCATCAAGAAATGCTCTCAGTGTTGATCGAAGGGGAAGAAGTAAATCAAAGAGCCCAAACAAACATGGGCGATCAAAATCAAGAAACTGGAAAAAATCTCCAAACAAACCAAACGTAAAGTGTTGAAATTTTGGAGAAAAATAACACATTTGGACAGATTGTACAAAATTGAAGAAAAGAAAAATCACAAATTTGAAAATAACGATGATTCTATATATTCAGCAGAAGATACTGAGAATGCTTAAATTCTTAGCGTGAATAGCCCAATTAAATTTTAGATTTTAGATTCAGTTGCATCGTTTCATTTGTCTCTAAGTTAAGGAATTGTTTCAAAATTCCAAATAAGGAAATGTTGGGAAGGTGTATATTGCCGACAACTAAACGTTGGACATTGAAAGGAAGAGAGATGTCTGCATACAAACTCTAGCAGGAAATGAGTGAGTGGACATTATAAGATGTCAGATATATTCCTGATCTCAAGAAGAATCTAATCTCTATTGGTCAGTTGGATAGCATAGGTTATGCAGCCATGTTTGGAAAGAGCTTGGGGAAGATTGTGAAGGGAGTCATGGTGGTAGCATGACCAAAAATCTGGAACCTTATCTACCAATGTAGAGTGTATAAACATGGTTGTTGTTTCTAAGAGTGCTTCCAATTCAAGTAACAACAACAACAACCACGTTTATACACCCTACAGTAGTGTCAATAGACTTGCACATACGAGCATCAAAGAAATGAAGATGATGGGTGAAAATGGAGTTTTAGAAGGCCTAAAATCTATTGATATGGGTGTTTGTCTAAAATCTATTGATATGGGTGTTTGTGAGAACTGCGTTATGGAAAAATATAAACGAGTTAGCTTCAAAAAAGCTGCCAGAGAATCAAAGAAAGTGCGATTGGAAATGATTCATACAGACGTTTGGGTACCATCTCCAGTTTCTTCATTTCTAGTACCAAAATTTAATGGATTAGATGTTTTCCTAAAGCTAGTCAGATGTCTCATGACCACTCTTTTTCTCCTCACCATATCTAGACACTATAACGTAGATCCAGTATTGTCTTTTATAGTTAACATTCACTCTTTAACGTCCAAGGACATTTTATAACTACCAAGAAAATCAAAACATACAATAAATTCATACAAGTTTTACAACATATCATATACTACAAAATAGGGTTAGACTGCTTACTTGGTCACGGAGAAACACGTCATCGAGCTGAGTCATAGAGATATACGACTCTTTGTTCTATGAAAAAATCTATATAATTTAAAATCCTGCTGCTCTGATATCAATCTGTCACAACCCAAATTTCAAGGGTTCAAAACTCAAATAGAAACTTAAATGGAAAGTGAAAACAAATAAAAATAAAAGTAAATTAATATAAAATAAAAAAATGTTGTAAAACTAAAATGAGATTAAGAAAACAACACCACATTAAATATAAAATAAAATAAAATTATAAGGGTGTTGTTCAAATTTATCAAAACAAAAAAAAAAAAGTGTTTGGGATACAATTACAAAAAAAAAAAAAAATACAAAAAAACTCAAACACAAAGACAGACTAACGCTACATAACAACCCCATCTGTGAGTGCACAACCTTTGAAGGCTCCCTCATCTCAACTGTTAGTTCTATTACGAATTCATCCAAAATAATCACACCTGTGACCGCATCTTCTGACTTTAAACTGCTAGTCTAAACATGGTTTCGTCACCAAAGCTTTAGAATTTAATTTACCTTTACAAAAATATTTTTCTCTTAATTTATAATTAGTCATAAAAAGAAATAATTAGGTACAAATTTGGTCTAGAATTCAAAACTTTCAAATCTTATTGTTCCTTAACTAGATTCAAATCCAGATTCTTGAACTCGTAGTACCTTAAATAAAGTTGTTCTCCTCTGATAAAATAGGAATTTCTCTTAAGATCATTAAATTCTTATAGACTCGAGGCTCAGTATCATTAATACAATTATGCTTTATCTTGAACACGTCAAACATGAAACTAAAGTGCATTCAATTTAACTCCATTTTATTGCCATCTTGAATGATGTGTAGGGTATATTCGTGATTTACCTTAACGTTCTTGTGACATGACAATTCATATTAGTCAAGCTTTTTGCAAAATCACAAGTTAAAAGACAACAACGATGTTATTATGCAAAGAAACAAGTTTACGACTCATAAAAACAACTACCTAAATTCTGTCCTAAAAATTTGAAAACATAAGTTGGAGTTGATAATTACACAAAAATTTCCCTAAATCCATAAATTCCTGTCCAATTAGTCAATCCTAAAGATTGTAACTAGCTTATAGTAATTGAAGCTCCACCTAAAGTAATTTAAAGTTCCCCTTACTTAGCTAAAGTTTATCTCATCTTTAATGAAGCATGAATTGCACTGAAGTTCATGAAATGCTTATAGACTCCAACTCTGAGTACTATTAATGCAATTATGTTTCATATGAGTTTCTCATAAATTAAACTAAGGTGCATTCAATACAACTTTATTTTCTTGTCATACGAGGCAAAATAGAAAAATTAAATCAAACAAACTGATGAACTAAACCGAATCAATCCAACCCAAATTGATTAGTTTGTTTCTTTTGTTGGGTAGTTGGTTTATTTGATAACCCTTGAGTAGAAGCTAAAAATATTGGGTGCTTAAGAAAATGCATTTGGTTTAGCGGTATGATTCTCACTTGGGGTGCACGAGGTTTTGAGTTCAATTCTTGAAATGCCCCTATGTCTATATCTTTTCTTATCGAAGGACTTCAAATTCGACATCAACCTAACTTCATATTCGACATTTTATACTTACCATCATGCTCTTAATACTCATAGTCTTTCTTAGCATCCCATCCCAAGTACATCCGAGGACTTCACGTGTTTCCTGCAATACGACAAAATACGACCTTAATACCTAAACCTAAGGCTTCATACATACATTTCAAGTGGTATAACAAGGGCATTTGGTCTAGTAGTATGATTCTCGCTTTCGGTGTGAGAGGTCTCGAGTTTGATTTTCAAAATGCCCCTTCAAGAGATTGTAGTATGAAAGACATTTACCAAGTAAATAAATACATTAAAATAACTCAAATTAAATACATACATTCCCATGAAATTGTGAAAATGCTCAACGCGTCATACATAAGTTTCAACTGACATATGTAAACTATGTTAATAATATTTTATTTCTATTACATCTTTCCTTATTTATGAAATAATGAGCGGAGATATTTTTCATTTTCACAATTACTGATGACGGGAGGTTTAGGAATTTTTAATGTAAGAATCGTGGCGATGTAGCTCAGATGGTAGAGTGCTCGCTTCCGGTGTGGAAAGTACGGGGATCGATACCTTGCATCTCCAAATGAATCGATCACTAAACTGATGAAATAATGAGCAGAGATATTTTTTCATTATCACGAAATATATTATTCCATGAGCGTATATATTTTTTCCTTTTCACAATTATTGATGACGGGTGGTTTAGGGTTTTCTGATGTAAGAATCGTGGGGATGTAGCTCAGATAGTAGAGCGTTCACTTCTGATGTAGAAAGTACGGGGTTGATACCTTGCATCTCCAAATGAATCGATCACTAAATATATTATTTCTTTTCAATTTTTTCTTATGTACGACATAATGAGCAGGGATAGTTTTTCATGTCACTATTATTGATGACGAGACGTTTAGGGTTTTGTAACATAAGAATCGTGGGGATGTAGCTCAAATGGTAGACCGCTTGCTTTGCATGCGAGAGGTACGGGGATAGATACCACGCATCTCCAAAATAAAACTATCTATTATTAAATATATTATTGAAAATTATTTCTTTTCAATTTTTCCTTATTCATGACATGTTGAGTAGCGATATTTCTTCATTTTCACTATTATTGATGATGGAAAATTTAGGGTTTTGTGATGCAAGAATTGTGGGGATGTAGCTTTGCTTAGCATGCGAGAGGTACGGCTTAGCATACGAGAGGTAAGGGGATCGATACCTCACATCTCCAAAAGAAACTATTTATTATTAATATTTTATTTCTATTCAATATTTCCTTATTTATGACATAGTATGTAGAGATACATTTTCATTTTCACAATTATTGATGAAGAGAAGTTTAGGGTTTTCTGATGTAAAAATTGTAGGGATGTATTTCAAATGGTAGAGCGGTCATTTCCCATGTGAAAAGTACAGGGTTCAATACCTTGCATCTTCAATTGAATTGATTACTAACTATATTATTTCTTTTCATTTTTTCTTATTTAACACATAATGAGCCGGGATAGTTTTTCATTTTCACTATTACTGATGACAATACCTTGCATCTCCAATTGAATCGATTACTTACTATATTATTTCTTTTCAACTTTTCTTATTTAAGACATAATGAGCCAGGATAGTTTTTCATTTTCACTATTATTGATGACAAGATGTGTAGGACTTTGTGACGTAAGAATTGTGGGGATATAGCTTAGATGGTAGAGAGCTCGCTTTGCATGCGAGAGGTATGAGGGATCGATACCCTGCATCTAGCTTATGATGGGAAATTTAAGGTTTTATGATGCAAGAATTGTGGGGATATAGCATAGATGGTAGAGCTCATTTAGCATGCGAGAGGTAAGGGGATATCCCGCATCTCCAAAAGAAACTATTTGTTATTAATATTTTATTTCTATTTAACCTTTCCTTATTTATTAATTGAAAGTGTTGCAAGGTATAGTAATTCGACTAAATTTCTAAGTGGGACCCCTTGTTCGGTTAACTCTATTCCATGTAGCGGATATACTACAATCGAAAAATGTTGGTAGAATGACCTTGGATCCACGCCAACTTGGTTGTGGCATCCTCATATCGTATCATTATCATGTTTCCCATGAACAGATGATGTCTCTACCTTGATAGCACCCCCGTCAACCCAAGCTTCATTCGACGTTCAGTCCCTTCTCCTCGATCTTGTATTGATCCACGACCATTCTTGGTATTCTTTCTTTAGTGGATATCCCACATGAAATTCGCAATGAGGGTTCCTCCTCAAGACCACGTAGTTTAGAAAAAGGTGGGCTTGTGGCTCAACTTCTTCGATTAGGCTACCACCTGGGGCTTGGTTTAGCTGAGGATGGTATTTCCTACCCGATGAGTCTCCCTCTTTGGTCTAGGCTTTGACCTCAAAGTACACTTTGAATTGAGAACGTCTCACTATTCATAGACTGAACACAGGTTCCACTACGGAAAACCCCTCGCTACACAAGTCGCGTCCCCGCATTTGTTCAGTCTATTCGCCAAAGGGTGATTCAGGCTGACAAGCACGATTGACCGGAACTGGAGGCTCGAATAGCAATTCCATGGCTGCATATTCAGTCGAGCACATGTGGCTGAGTCGCCCGTACCTGAACTTGAGAAAGATTCTTTATACTGACCGTGTCTGCTTCAACTTCACTCGTCACTCGTATCGTGTAGTGTAGCAAGACTACAAGTCAAGTCTTAGCAAGAAAGATTTTGGGCCCCAACGACAAAGGAGCGGGCATTTTCGGGGACTAGCCCGCTTCCCATTCCTCGACGAGGGAAATTCCTCGCACATAATTAAGGGAGCCATTGAAAGCTGACTGAAACACAAGAAACGGCGACTACCCGAGCTAATGATAGAGGCAAGAACACTTTTCGGCGCAGTCCCGTTAATTGATCATAACGATATCGTGGAAATGCTACTAAATCTTTCCGAAGTGAGAGAAGGAGGGAAGGCGCGCTACAACTAACAGAACAGCCAGCGGAAAAAGGCTAGCTAGTACAAGACAAGGTGCTGCTCGCTTTCTCTTAGCCACAAGTGGCTTATTTATGTAGTGGTCAACATTCATTCCTACATGCTCCTCCTTGCTTACCGACTTCAGAATCGAATAGTGCCCTTTAGATGTTGTCGTGACGCTTTGGTTACGAAGGTTGGGGGGGTCTAGGTTTATGGATGGATTCAGTCAACGAAAGTCCAACTCAATCAATATAAAAAAGATGTCGTGATCGGTTAGGCTTGGTTGATTTTTTCAGAAAAGAGAGTAGGTTTCGTGGGTTCATTGATTAGTAAACCTTCGATGCTAGTAAGGTCGGGACCGTGGTCGTCTGTATCTGGTTTGCCGGCCGATAAAATTTTGGAGATTGACCAGCTAGCTGGGTTGGTTTGGCTATTCCTTTTTATTGAAAAGGAGTCAGCTGTCTGCGTGAGTCACCTTCTTCTAGGCTTCGCTGGACGACACGACATTCACGTTCAAATATAGGCCAGCCGTACTTGTGATGGTTCCCAAGGATCCAATATGATCACTTAGGTCTACATTGCCACGATAATGTTCTATGGAAGCGGGCGGGTAGAAGTTCGGCCTAGTTTTTTTTGGTGTCGTAGGGGAGGGATTGACCTTTCTAACGCATATTCAGTCGTACCGGCATGACCCCACTGATTGATTTTTGATCGGAGCATCCAGCAACGCAACCTGGTTCTACTTGACTAAGCCCCGCGCTCGTCCAAGGAGGGAGTTTACTTTACCCAACTCTCTTTTTGCTAACAAGAAGTAAACACGTGACATTCAAATCTTTAGTTTGACACTCTCATAGCTCAAGGTCGCGATTAAGAACATAACAAGAAGTAATATCATAGCTTAAGGTCGCAATTAAGAACCTACTAGTAGGCTACTTACTAAGTTTTCCTCACTCCATGTTTATCATTTTCTTTCAAGTAACTAAGAGTTGGTGGTGGATGAGAGCAGACTTTGGAGTGTGGGCCATGGACTAACCTCTGTTTTTTAATTAGTATTTTTTGTTCTTCTTTTGAGTCTGCTTCTTATTTTGTGTTTGTCACGAGTATGTATATGTAACACCCGAAAAATGAAGGAGAATTAGCTCCCATAAGAATAAGCCACTCATGAAACACCCAAAGGATAGAAAGGAAAAAAAATTAAAGGATTAAGCAACAACAAGAGACTTAGTCAAGTGAGTACCCTAACAAGTGATTTCAAGGAGTTGAAAGGCCTTTTGAAAAGAATTGGAAAGGAAAAAGTAAACTAAAAGGGCAAAAAAGTCATTTTATCAATTATATAAAATCTTACCGAATTTGTAATTCCTTATCTTAAAGGAATCTAAGGATTCAAAATAAGGGAAAAATGATCAAAAAGCGATGAGGAATTTGTAGAAAAATTATGGATTTTCGAGAAAAATAATAATAAAATATTCGGAAATTGGCAAATTACCAAAACACCCCTAGAAGAAAAGATAATTAAAGAAATGCCACTCTAATTAGAATCAAAGCATCTATCGTGACCATCCGAGTAAAATCCTTCGAACTCAAATCTCAACCGTTGGATCTCCTCCAAAATTTGATATGATCTAGAACGAACACGCACAGATCATCACATCCAACGACTAGTATTCAAAGCCAAGGTCGATAAGGCTATGATCGGAGTTGATATGTCCAAAAAAGTATCCAGAAAGTTCGATCTCTAAATAACGAAGATTCAAGAGCTCTCAATGTCGGTTTAAGCTCCTCCTATAAAGTCTAAAGTATGAGCAACAATACGGAATAAGAATCGAGAAAGGTCAATCCCCCAATTGAAGGCAATAAGCGTTTAGATTATAGGTCTCCTACTCTCAGATTTCTTCCAAATTCGAGATCAATCCTCCACCATTTCTCTTCAAACTTATTCCTACCGTTTCTCAACAAGATTACCCACAAGTTCTATGTAGGAATAGAGTGTTGAAAGTCCCCCGAAACCATTCCCTCCCAATTCAATCCGCCATTGAAGAACTTCAAGAAAAACTTGAAAATCCAATCCGAGGATACATGATGATTCTTTGAGCAAGAATGATTCTAATCAATTTCTGTACCTCCAAGGAATGCTTTCATAGAAGACCACGAAGAAAAATAGCCTCGAGAGCGTGCCGAATTGAAGGAAATAGGTTTCGAAATTAAATTTGAGGATAAGAGTCAAATTCCTATCTACGATCTCTTTTCCTTCAAATTAAGGATTCCTCTAGCTTCAGAGAAAGAAGTTGAGTAAACTTGATGAAGGAATCGAGAGTTGAAACATCGTAGAATAAGCTACCCAAGAGATCGAAAATCTGGCGTTTCGAGTGAGTTGCATACCGAGAACGTTTTCTAGAAATTAAGGTCCTACACTCAAAGACATTCCTCCAAACCAATTCCTTTAGCCTTAAGAAAGGATATGGAAGTGGTTCAATGAAGAAATAGAGCATTGAAACCTCTAAAATCGGCTACCCAATAAGAAATCCTTTGTTTTATCTCAAGCGATAAATCAAATTTTGGATGAACTTTTGAAGCGAATATCTTAGGCTACGATCCACGAGAAGGTATCAAATCAATCCCTAGCCCTTCCTTGTAACACCCATCTTTAAGTTTCACGAAGAAATCGAGGAGATAAACTCTGTAAATGTTGATGTTAAAATATTTTTCATCGGTCTCCATCATTAGTTGTGAGTGGCTCTAGCGTTAACAATGGTGTTCCTTACTATTTTGTGATTTGTCCAGACCTCGACATACATAATATATATATATTCATTCAACTAAAACACATATGGTCCATGGAAGAATTGTAACTCTTATGCTCATTAATATTATAATGGCCACTACCTAAATTATAACCTAAAGTTGATAATTGATGTCCAATTAGCCAACCCTAAATTTGTAATCATTGTGGATTGATTGAAATAACAATGGAAGTAGTTTAAACTCCCCGTACCTTAAATGAAGTTGGTCTCTTCTAATAAAACATGAATTTCTCTTTAATATCATTAATACAATTATGCTTCATTTTGAACCTACCAAACATGAAACTAAAAATACGTTCAATTTAACTTCATTTTATTGTCATCTTGAATGACGTGTAGGATATATTCTTGATTTACCTTGATATTTCATATTAGTTAAGCTTTTTGCAAAATCACAATTAGACAACAACAAAGATGAACTTGGGTCGGTTTATTATTTTAAATAAAATTTCTTTCTCCAATCTTATTCCTAATAACTCTTCAACTAAATTCATATTATGCTAAGAAACAAATTTTTTACTCGCAAGAAGTAAAATTTGCAACTTTAACTAAAATTTCATCCAAACAAATTTTTTGGTTAGAAATTCTAGTGTTCATCCATAATATACAACCACTACCTAAATTATGACCAAAAAATTTTGAAAACATAAGTTGGAGTTGAAAATTACATAAAACAATCCCCTAAATCCAAGAACTCGTGTCCAATTAGTCAATCCTAAAGATAGCAACTAACCTAGAGTAATTGAAGCTCCACATGAAGTAATTTAAAGTTCCAGTTACTTAACTAAAGTTTATCTCGTCTTTAATGAAACATGAGTTGCACTTAAGTTCATGAAATGTTTATAGACTCCAACTCTTAGTACTATTAATGCAATTATATTTCATATGAGTTTATCATAAATCAAACTATGGTACATTCAATACAACTTCATTTTCATGTCATACGAAGCCAAATAGAAGAATTAAATCAAACAAACTGATGAACTGAGACGAATAAATCCAACCCAACCCAAACTGATTAGTTTGATTCATTTGTTGGGTTGCAATTTATTTGATAACACTTGCATATTAGAACAATTCAATATTACATACCTTACTTACAAGTAAAATACTAGGCCATAACTTTTTTTTTTATAGTCCAACAACCGCTCAAGAAAATAAATTTTAAACTTGAGAGAAACAAATATATTGAGTAGGTATTAAAAATGTTGCATTTTTTTTTTGTAAGGGCATTTGGTCTAGTGGTATGATTCTCGCTTAGGGTGCGAGAGGTCCTGAGTTCAATTCTCGGAATGCCCCTAATATCATTTTATGCCTTTTCTCAAAATGTCTTCCTAGGACATCCATTTGATCCAAGATTAAAGGTTAACCTTGTTAACCAACATTCGTTAACTACTAGAACATCCACTATAGCTTAGTTGTTGCACTCCCCTCACTATAGATATATTTATGTCCAACCATGATTAGTAAGTCTATCCTTCACCGGTTCATGATTAATAAGTCTATCCTTCACCGAATGTTCATATCTAGAGCTGGGCTAATTTACCGTTTTACCCCTGAAGTTACTTCTGGTTTCTTATGTCTCACTGATCCTCTAATGAACAATTGGTTCTGGTTTCTTATGTCTCACTGATCCTCTAATGAACAATTGGTTTGTGGTCCAACCAGTAAACTGAATCTCTCTCAGGATAATGAGAGGGTGGGGCCCCTTGTTCAAGACCTAGAGTCAGTACTTAAGGGAACTACCTCTCTTCTGTCCCAAAAAGTAGGTAGGAGTGAATTTCATCTTGCACCCCACGTCCCCAGCCATTTACCCAGTCTTACCCCTGAAATGGGAGGCCTATTGAGTCAGCGAACTTGAGCCACTCTCACCAATGCAAATCTAAGGATAATTTCAAATAAAAAGAAGTTCATGGTTAGCTCAGAATTAAGATCGAGTTACCTAGATCATCGAATGAAAAGAAAATCAGTCTCAACAGTAAACGACATTATGAAGTGAGAGTGATTTTCTTCATGGTCCGATCTTATGCAATACTCATTGCATAGGACGCCCCCACACACATGTCTTCACATGTATAATTTTACTAATCACATTGTTTATATCATATACAAAAGTGGGCCGCATCCATAGTGTCCCCAGAATAAAGTACTCAGCCTTATCCTTATACTATAGATCATTTTGACTATATACTTGAACTTGATCAACTCTTATGTCTCTACATATAGTTCAAGTAATCATACTATAGCTAGAGTGTTCTTAGTTTATTGGATTTAGATTAATGATCGTAAAGTTCATTTTATTCAATAACAATCTTTATTGAATAAACAACAACAATAACTTTATTCAAGTAATCATACTATAGCCAGGGTTTTATAATGTTAAAATCATGGGGATGTAGCTCAAATCGTAGAGTGCTCGCTTTGCATGCGAGAGGTACGGGGATTGATACCCTGCATCTCCCAAAATATGGCTATTTATTATTAAATATATTATTTCTTTTCAATTTTTTCCTTATTCATGACATGTTGGGTAGCAATATTTTTTCATTTTCACTATTATTGATGACGGAAAATTTAGGGTTTTGTGATGCAAAAATTGTGGGGATGTAGCTTAGATGGTAGAGCGCTCGCTTAGCATGTGAGAGGTACGGGGATCGATACCCAAAAGAAAAAATACTTATATAAGGATTATTATATCATTATGGCTATGTCATTTTTATAGATAAAAGAGAGTAATGTGGTTGATAGATAAAACAGAGTAATGTCCCACAAGCACATATAGAGAGAGGACCAATGAATAGTATTGTCATTTATAGCGTCTATCACAATAATATAAAATAGCCTATATGGGACTAAAAAGACCGTTCACCACACGCTTGTAAATTAAATTATATCTACCACCTCTGAAATTTTCCACGGCTAGGTTTGCACTTCTTCATCATTGGCATCCTTAATTGGAACTAGATTTTAAGGCAAATCTTCTCCACAACTCACTTTGGAACACTTTTATACATAGTTTCAACAAACTTACTTTGCTCGTGAATACTTTAGAGTTCGATATTTATAATTGTGGAGAACGCTATTCAAATTGATATGGTCGAATCTTACAACAAAGTCTAATTGAGCCTCCCTCTGTTAGGAAATAGCTTCGAATCAAATTTTTTAGTTTGGACAATGGTTGCATTGTTTTAGTCAAACAACCGAGACTAGTGTATTACCAATAGTATAAACATTTTATACATATATTTTCTTACATATTAACAATTGTATACAAATAATAATTAAATTTATGAGTAGAAATTTGTACATATATTTTCTTACATATTAACAATTGTATACAAATAATAATTAAATTTATGAGTAGAAATTTGGATGGAGTTTTATTAAATAGGTAATCTTAAATTATATCTAAAAATGTATAAGATTTTTTTTTTTTTTTATACATTTACGAGAACAAAACAAAGATTCAAGAAGTCTAAAAATGTATAAGATTTTTTTTTTTTTTTATACATTTACGAGAACAAAACAAAGATTCAAGAAGATGTCATTCATGCCATGTTTTAATTTTTATTCTTTCTTATTTCTCAAATATTAAAAAAAATGAAAAAGTTATCCTCCCTCGAATATTGTTCGTTATTCGATTATTTTCTTTTGAGTGAATTTTAAGTAAAACACATTCTCTACCCAAGTAATTGCAAGATACAAGCTTCACACTAAGAAGAATCAAAGTCCCAAGTATCAACGCTCTTAAGTGTCAATTTTTATTCTCCATCTCAACATTAATTAAACTTATTTTCGTGAAGATATCTATTTATAAAAGCAAAATATCTCAGAGTCACAAAAATAAAAATGAGATATATATACGAGACATAAACATGATAGAAAATAGATATGGTAACATGTCATTTTTAAAAAACTAGGACACTGATGTGACAATGATACATTAATTAAAAATAATTATTTCAAAAAATTTATCAATTTTATATTAGAAATAAATTCATATAAATAAGTTTATATATTTGTATACTTAAAAAAAAGCTTAATGTACTGTTCACTCTCAAAATATATTCAAAGTCAAGTGTCTGATACGAAATGCTGGATTATAAATTTGTAATGTATCTATTGTATCAACAAGTGTTCAGTACATGCCCAACACGTGTCATATTAGTGACACTAAGTTATTCTCATGGTTTCTTTACACCCATTTAAAGTAGTTTGAAAACTAGCACGTCAAATATTATAATGGACTAACTACAACTTCAATTTTGTCCTTTAAGGATGGTTTTGACCAAAGAGAAATAAAATCCTTAATTTATACATGGTTGCAAAGATGGAAATGAGAATGAGTTATTCTCATATGGAAAGAGATTTAACCATAAGTTATATCTTATATCCTCTTTTAACCAATTATTTAGTTTTATTTAGTATGTTTTAGAAAGATAAGTCGATCAATAGAAAAATAAATAAATAAATAAATAAAATAGATTAAATTAGCCAAAGGTAATAGCTAAAATAATTATAAAAAAAACATAAAGGAAGAATTGATTAAATTGGCTAATTGCTAACATAATTATAAAAAAAAAGTAACACAAACAACCAAAAATCAAGATTTGGAAAGTGTTAAATATATAGACATTTCAAGACTTTACTCATGCAATATTCCCATGAAATGTGTTAAATATATAGACATTTCAAGACATTACTCATGCAATATTCCCATGAAATCTAACACTAAAACATCATAAAACTCAGAGAAATGATTGAAATTGATGTCATGGTTCATATAGGTTGACTTTAATACAAAGGACAAATCGAACTTTCTTAAGGATAAATTGGGGACACTAGCCTAAGCTAATCAGGTAGGTGGCCTTACCATCCGTATGGTATATTTGATGTTCACTGTGCTCGTGGTTCTGTAAGTGTCATATATATTGATATGTGTGAAATGTTTGTGAATCGATATGCTTATGATATGTTATAATATGTGAATTGTATGATAATACTTACAGTACCATGTGTTCAATGGTATATTTGAGATAGGATACGAGAAGGATACACTAAACGTAATGTAACGATAGGAGTAAGACATGTTCATGAAACGTTATGGTTTGGTTATGTATCGAAGTGCTATGGCCATGACAGATTGATAAAAACGATATGGTCACGATGGATTCATAAAAAAATACGATTAGGTTATGGGTAGAAAGGGATATAGAATGATAGCGTTAGGATACGTTCCTATAACGTTATGACTAAGGTACATTTAGGTAACGACACAACTGTGATATGTAACATTATGACTAAGGTACGTTCAGATAACGACACAACTGTGTATGTCTAAGGACGTTAAGGCTATGTTAAGTTAGAGAAGGATATAACCACTGTTACTGATAGTTGACCGTTCATTATAAGGCAAATATCTAGATATTTGCCTTACATTACGGGTTACCATATTTGCCCTTTTACTAAATGCAAATATATTGTATTCATTTATTATTCTTTCCTTTTATCGCTATTTCCTTATTATTTGTAATTTACCTTATTTCTGTATTCTGTAAATGACTATAAATAAGAGAACTCTCACCACCATTTGGGTGTGGTGGATTAATCAAACATTCACATGGTATCAGAGCCCTTTCGGTTTAACAACCATGATCCTTTCTTCTCTATGGCTTCCGAATCTTGTTATCATCTTCTTTCTTTCAATACTCTAATCCATATGATCACCATCAAACTTTCTTCCTCCAATTATCTTCTTTGGAAAAGTCAACTTCTCCCTCTCCTTGAGAGTCAAGACATGCTGGGCTATGTCGATGGAACTATGGTTCCACCACCTCGCTTTGAACCAGAAACATCCTCAACATTCAACCCCAAATATTTGGCATGGAGAGCAGCCGATCAACGACTTCTCTGTCTCCTGCTCTCCTCTCTCACTGAGGAAGCCATGGCTGTTGTCGTTGGTCTCTCTACTGCACGTGATTTTTGGCTTGCGTTGGAAACTACGTTCAGCCATCAGTCAAAAGCTCGTGAACTGAGACTCAAGGATGACTTGCAGTTGATGAAACGTGGCACAAAACCTGTTGCTGAGTATGCCCGTGCCTTCAAAAAAAATTTGTAACCAACTTCATGCCATTGGCAGACCCGTCGAGGACATTGATAAAGTGCACTAGTTCCTTCGTGGACTCGGCACCGAATTTTCAGTTTTTTCTACTGCTCAGATGGCTCTCACCCCTATCCCCTGTTTTGCAGATCTAGTCTCTAAAACTGAAAGTTTTGAGTTGTTCCGCGCTCCCTAGAGTCCTCTGACTCCACTTCTACAGCATTCATAGCCACTAATCGTGGTCGCACCCATGAAAGTCACCCTGCTTCCTTTACCAACCAGCGAGGTCGTTCTTATTCTCACAAAAACAACTCTTCTAATCGAGGACGAACCCACTCAAGTCAGGGTCGCCGACCACCTCATTGCCAAATATGCCGCAAAGAGGGCCATTATGCTGACCGCTACAACCAACGGTATGTTCGACCTGATTCTTCTCATGCTCACCTTGCTGAAGCCTTTAACACGTCATGTTCTATTGCTGGACCCGATGCTGCTGATTGGTTTTTGGACACTGGAGCTTCGGCCCATATAACTGCCGACCCATCAATTCTGGATCAGTCTAAAAATTACACGGGTAAGGACTCTGTGATTGTAGGAAACGGTGCATCCCTACCCATTACCCACATCGGTACTCTTTCTCCTGTTCCAAATATTCACTTATTAGATGTCTTGGTTGTCCCTCACCTCACTAAAAATCTTCTTTCCATAAGTAAATTAACGTCTGATTTTCCTCTCTCCGTTACATTTACTAATAATCTTATTACTATCCAGAATCATCAAACAGGAAGGGTGGTGGCAACCGGTAAAAGAGATGGAGGGCTATATGTGCTGGAGCGCGGCAACTCTGCTTTTATTTCAGCCCTTAAAAACAAATCTTTACGTGCTTCATATGATTTATGGCATGCTCGTCTGGGTCATGTGAATCATTCTGTTATTTCTTTTTTAAATAAAAAAGGTCATCTTTCTCTTACGTCTTTATTGCCTTCTTCATCATTATGTAATACTTGTCAGCTTGCGAATAGTCATCGATTGCCTTATTCCCGCAATGAACGTAGGTCGTCTCATGTATTAGATCTTATTCATTGTGATCTTGGGGGTCCTTCTCCCGTCAAATCAAATTCGGGTTTTCTTTAGTATGCTATTTTTATTGATGATTATTCTCGATTCACTTGGTTTTACCCTTTAAAATTTAAATCTGATTTTTTTGATATTTTTCTTCAATTTCAAAAATTTGTGAAAAATCAATATTCTTCTCGTATCAAGGTATTTCAAAGCGATGGTGGTACCGAATTTACTAATACTTGTTTCAAAACTCATTTACGTAATTCTGGCATCCACCATCAACTCTCTTGTTCATATACACCTGCTCAAAATGGTCGTGTTGAGAGAAAAGATCGTCATGTGACTGAGACTGGCTTGGCCCTTCTCGTTCACTCTCATCTTTCTCCTCGTTTTTGGGTTGACGTCTTCAGCACTGCAGCTTATATTATCAACCGGTTGCCTACTCCACTTCTTGGAGGTAAGTCACCCTTTGAACTCCTTTATGGCTACACTCCACATTATGACAATTTTCATTCCTTTGGTTGTCGTGTTTATCCTTATTTGCGTGATTATATGCCTAACAAGCTTTCTCCCCGCAGCATTCCTTGTATTTTTTTGGGTTATAGTCCTGTTCATAAAGGGTTCCGCTGTCTTGATCCCGCCACCACTAAGCTATATATCACCTGTCATGCTCAATTTGATGAAACTCACTTTCCTGCTATCCCTAGCTCTCAAGCCCAACCTCTTTCCACTATTCCTATTTCAAATTTCTTGGAACCACATCTTCATCATATTGATTCATCCCCCCCTACCACTTAATCACCGCACATTCCTCAATCCAGTTCATCCCCGTGTGATATTTGTTCTGACCTTGTAGATGAGTCTGTGCAGGTTGATACTTCTCTTGCAGGTTCCACTTTGCCACCCTCGACTTCTAATTCAACCTCTATTGAACTTCCTGTTGATTTCTCTTCTTTAGGCACTCATCCTATGATCACACGCGCCAAATCTGGTATATTCAAGACTCGTCATCCAGCAAATCTTGGTATGTTGGGCTCATCTGGACTTCTCTCTGCTCTTCTTGCATCCACTGAGCCAAAAGGATTCAAATCTGCGGCTAAGAATCCTGCTTGGGTGGCTGCCATGGATGAAGAAATTCGAGCGTTACAACAAAATGATACTTGGACTTTGGTTCCTCGCCCTGCCAACACCAACATCGTGGGCTCTAAATGGGTGTTTCGTATTAAATATTTGCCTGATGGATCCATCGAGCGTTTCAAGGCTCGTCTGGTTGCCAAAGGTTATACTCAGGTTCCTAGTCTTGACTACACTGACACTTTCAATCCGGTTGTCAAAGCTACCACTGTCCGTGTTGTGCTTTCTATTGCAGTCACAAATAAATGGCCTCTTCGACAACTTGATGTCAAGAATGCTTTTCTCAATGGAACGCTTATTGAACGTGTTCATATGGAACAACCTCCTAGGTATGTTGATCCTCGATTTCCTATGCATGTTTGTCTATTAAAGAAAGCTCTTTATGGCTTAAAGCAAGCTCCTCGTGCTTGGTTTCAGCGTTTTAGCTCATTTCTTCTTACACTTGGGTTTTCTTGCAGTCGCGCTGACACGTCCCTTTTTGTCTTTCATCAGCAATCTAACCTTATCTATTTGCTTCTTTATGTTGATGACATTATTGTTACCGGCAACAACTCATCTCTTATTAACAGCTTTACTCGCAAGCTTCATTCTGAGTTTGCTACCAAAGATTTGGGTTCTCTCAGTTACTTTCTTGGTCTTGAAGCTTCACCCACTCCTGATGGTCTCTTTATCAGTCAGTTAAAATATGCTCGAGATATTCATACTCGTGCTCAGTTGCTCGATAGCAAACCAGTTCACACTCCCATGGTTGTTTCTCAACACCTTACTGCTGATGGTTCTTCTTTCTCTGATCCTACTCTCTATAGATCTCTTGTTGGCGCCCTTCAGTACTTGACTATTACGCGTCCAGATATTTCCTATGCTGTCAATTCTGTCAGTCAATTCTTGCATGCCCCTACTGCAGATCACTTTCTTGCTGTCAAACGTATTCTTCACTATGTCAAAGGAACACTCCACTTTGGTCTTATCTTTCGTCCATCCACTGTTCCTAGTACGCTAGTCGCTTATTCGGATGCTGACTGGGCTGGTTGTCCCGATACTCGTCGTTCTACATCCGGCTATTCTATTTATCTTGGTAACAATCTCATTTCTTGGAGTGCCAAAAAGCAACCTACTGTATCACGCTCCAGCTGTGAATCTGAGTATCGTGCTCTTGCCACAACTGCTGCTGAACTTCTTTGGGTTACGCATTTTTTGCATGACCTCAAGGTCCCTATTTCACAGCAACCCTTACTCTTATGTGACAACAAAAGTGCTATTTTTTTGAGCTCTAATCCTGTTTCTCACAAGCGGGCCAAGCATGTTCAACTAGATTATAATTTCCTTCGAGAACTTGTTATCGCTGGCAAACTTTGTACACAATATGTACCCTCTCACCTCCATGTTGCTGACATCTTCACAAAGAGTATTTCTCGACCTCTCTTTGAATTTTTCAGATCCAAGCTTCATGTTCGTTCAAATCCGACGCTCAGCTTGCGAGGGGGTGTTAAGGATAGTTGACCGTTCATTATAAGGCAAATATCTAGATATTTGCCTTACATTACGGGTTACCATATTTGCCCTTTTACTAAATTCAAATATATTGTATTCATTTATTATTCTTTCCTTTTATCGCTATTTTCTTATTATTTGTAATTTACCTTATTTCTGTATTCTGTAAATGATTATAAATAAGAGAACTCTCACCATCATTTGGGTGTGGTGGATTAATCAAACATTCACAACCACAAAGTGTTTTTGATATGATATGATTATGATACGACATGTGAAGGACAGATATATATCCAACAAGTGTCAAAGAGGGACGTGAGAATAAATTATTCTCAAGCTTTCTTTATATCGGTCAAAGAGTATTTGATAAGCTTTCAAAATTAAGGGTTTTCTTTTTTCTTCTTCCTTCTTTCTCCGTTTAATTTTTTTTTTTTTTTTTAATAAGAAAAAGTTAAATGTGAGAATGAAGAAGTTAGAAAGGAGAAAGAAATGAATGTAATAAAACTTTTCCATCGATAAGAATGGAAATGGTGAATGGGTCCTTAACGATAGTCGACCGCTATACTCATGTTTTGGATGTAAGTGATGATTATCAGCAATATAAGTTGTGTCAAGCGATCCATTTGTTGAGAGTTCCATAAGAGGCACACAAGTAAGAATGTTGGATATAACTACTCTTTCACATCTGAGGGATGAGTCTCATAGATCCAACTACAATATCAAAGAAACTTCGGGTGGTAGTGATTGCTTGCATTGGTGTCTCCGTGGTATCCCAGACACATGTAACATGATTTTTCTTGCTCAAATATAGCTTCATTTGTCTTAAAAGTTCTCTTTTGAGTAATTTAGGAAGGCTTCTTAATTTGCAAATGATCATTCTGAGGTGGGTTTGTTTGTGAAGATGCAATTATATAATAAGAGTTTTATGTCAATGGTTCCATTTATATCTATAAATGAAATTTGTGGTGTATTTTTTGGAAATTCAACAATAATCATCAGTTATTTGGTTACCATTCTGAAGAAATTCAACTTTCGACACTCTCAAAGCTACTTGCAAAGTACTATCGATTATTATCCATAATACTCACCAACTCGAAATTGAGGTTTGTTCATGTTTGAAAATGTGACAAACCAAAAGACAAGATGCTAATTAATATTGTTTGTGATTGTTGTTGGGAATTCTTCATCTTTGAATACATATTTTAGTTGGCTTATGAATTTTTCCATCTTTTAAAAATATTAATTTTTTAGTTCGGGCCTAATTTCATAGATGCATTGGGAATCGGGATGCTAAGGAATTAAAAAACATTATTTTTGACGTAGAACAATACTTGAAGGTTACAGGAAGTTGCTCATAGGATCTAAGAGTTATGTTGGCCACAATGCATCTCATGGACGGTGGCGCTCGAAGGTGGATGATATAAAAAATTGGTCATGCACCATAAACTCATGGGAAGACTGTTGATGGAATCGATGCTCCCCTGGATGGGTTGCCAATTAAAGACCTGACATTTGATGTTCACTCTTTTGAAGAGAAAGCCATACGATTGAACACCTCGAAATATCGCAGTAGCTCTAAGAACTCTATCATACGACCTGAGAGTTGAGGGTTACAGAAACTTTCTCATACGACCTGAGAGTTGAGGGTTACAGAAACTTTCTCATACGACCTGAGAGTTACGTTAGCCGCAATGCATCTCATGGACGATGCAAAACTATGGTAGTGCTCGAAGGTGAATTGTATAAAAAATGGGTCATGCACCATAAACTCATGGGAAGATCGTTGATGGAATCGATGTAATCGACGCTCCCCTAGATGGGTTGCCAATCAAAAACCTAACATTTAATGTTGACTCTTTTGAAGAAAGAGCCACACAATCGAACAGCTCGAAACGTCGCGGTAGTTCTGAGAACTCTAACACGCACAGGGAAGGACGTGTCGAAGAGTTAGACATTAAGCAAAAGATAATGCTAAAACTCTTCAACGATCTGACAAAAGACTTCAGGACATCTACCCCAAAAATCCATTATCGTCCAGCGTCTAGGATATCTGACTTTCAACTAGGAGACTCGGGTTTGATTCCCAATGGAATATTATTTTTACCTTTGTTAGTGTTATGTTATAGACATTTGGTCAAGTTCAGCAAGTGGGATTAAGGTGATTCAAATGGTTAATGTCACGAACTTTGTACCTTTGTTAGTGTTATGCTATAGACATTTGGTCAAATGGTTAATGTGACTTTATTTTATTCAAATGGTTAATGTGATAAATGATTGAGATGAGCACAAGAGTGGGTTTGACTAAATTGAAATAAAATCACTAAAAAAAGATCAATAAAATTTAAAAAAATTGGAAAAAAAAATTAGCCCTATGACACTTCCTTCAACTCAAGGGCGGTAAACCAAGGATTCCTTCGCCCAAGACCCATGATCGAACTCCCAACATAGAAATGATAAGCTATAGAATCATTCAAAGAACCTCAATGAATGGGCTACAAACTCACATTACAATCTCGACAACTGGACGTGTAATCGCCGTTAGAAGAACGACCGCATCAAAGCAAGTCATGGGGATAGAAGATCTCGTTGAAGGATGATAGACCAACCATAATCTTCAGCCCAACAAGCCAAACTTTTGTAGAAGCAAGAACCCTTGTATTAAATAAATTAACACCTTCTTATACAAAATTTGGATCAACAAGAGATAAAATATAATTAGATTATGAGATCCAAGAGTGAGAAGCAAGATTTGAAATCTTTTTCTAAATTGAGTCACTCCATAATACTTAATCAAGGCTTGATTGAATAAGTCAGATGCAATTTACCACAAGAAATGCATGAAACTTAGAAACGACAAAGATATGCTTAGATTTCTTTAAGGGGAACGTCTCAACATAAGAGATCAATTTCATTGATCACAAATATGCTTTTACATAAGAATTTGTGAGTATTTATAGTCTCCTCACAAAAAAAAGTTAGTGGCCGTGATTTAATCTCGATCCCTTTAAATCTCCACGGGATACGAAGTCAATATGAGCATTACAAACTTTATGAAATTAAAATAATAAATAAAGTTTTCTAACCACTCATGAAATGATGCTTGCAACTTCATTCGCTACTTCAACCGTGCAAATATTTACTTTTGAATCTCCAAATGGTCTTGACTCAAACAAATTAGCTTGTAACACATGAAATGATTGTTGAACCTAGCCTATCCAATTTTGTAGATGATGTATGAATGCTTGTTGAATCTTCTTGGCCTTGGGTTGTGTAATAGGTCTAGTTGGAACACCGTGATTCTTATCATCATCCCCCTCTTCAGGATTCGTCCTCGAATCAGAAAAATCATCACCTACATTAAAAGGACTCAACTCAGCAACATTGAAAGTAGAATGTACACCGTGATTCTTATCATCATCCCCCTCTTCAGGATTCGTCCTCGAATCAGAAAAATCATCACCTACATCAAATGAACTTAATTTAGCAACATTGAAATTAGAATGGATTGACAATTCTACGGAAGATCAATTTTATTGTTCGATGCAATAAAATGAGTCATTCTACTAAATGTCTTATAGAACATTTATAGTCAAATAAAGAATTAGGAATCCACGATACTTGAATCAGGTGTTGCGAAGGTCGAACGAACACATGACCTTCAAATCTTCAATATTAAGCTCTCCCAACTAAGCTATCCCCTATAACATTGAAAATGAAAATACTAAAATTTTAAAAAGAAATAATCACTAAATTTACATTAAATAGTCAAGTAATTTTAAAAAGAAATAATCACTCATTTTAGATGGAATATTAAGTTATGCAAGTTAGTCAACTTGAATTACGTGCAGTGAACGTTGATCAAACACGTGACTTTTAAAACTTCACTAACGCTCTCCAAACTGAGTTATCCCCGCTAACATTAAAAATAAAAATTCATCGGTAAAGATATTTTCACTACTTCATTGTGATTTTAAAAAGAAATAATCACTAATTTTAGATTGAATAGTCAGGTTATGCAACTTAGTCAACTTGAATCAGGTGCGGTGAACGTGGATCAAACACGTGACCTTGAGATCTTCAGTGATGCTCTCCTGACTAAGCTATCCCCGCTAACATTAAAAATGAAAACTCATTAGTAAGGTATTTAGCTAATTCATTGATATTTTAAAAAGAAATAATCACTAATTTTAAATTGAATAGTGAGGAGTAAGTTATGTTTTAGCTAATTCATTGATATTTTAAAAAGAAATAATCACTAATTTTAAATTGAATAGTGAGGAGTAAGTTATGTTTTAGCTAATTCATTGATATTTTAAAAAGAAATAATCACTAATTTTAAATTGAATAGTGAGTAGTCAAGTTATGTGACTTGAATCAGGTGCGGTGAAGAACGTGGATCGAACACGTGACCTTCAGATTTTCAGTCTGACACTCTCAAAACTGAGTTATCCTCGCTAATATTTGATAAAAAAAATCACAAGTAAAGGTATTTCCGCTAATTCATTATATTTTAAAAAGAAATAATCACTCACTCTAGATTGAATAAAGTTATGCAACTTAATGGACTTATGCAACGTAAACCAAGTGCGGTGAACGTGGATTAAACATGCAACGTTCAACATTCAGTCCCAACTGAGCTATCCATTATTCATTGAAATTTTAAAAATAAATATTAACTAATTTTTGATTGAATAGTTAGCTTATGCAAATGGAAACAGGTGCGGTGAACGTGGAGATTAAACATGTGACCTTCAAATCTTTAGTTTGACACTCTCCCAACCACTAATTCATTATATTTTAAAAAGAAAGATAATCAACTAAACTATAAGATGCAATGAATGCAAATCGAACACAAGACCTACCTTAAAGATAAAGATTGAATAGTCAAGTTATGCAACTTACGATGCTAAATAATCAAATTAAGCAATGTGAACCAAGTGCGGTGAACATTGATCGAACCCCTAAACCTTCAGATCTTCAATCTGACGCTCTCCCAACTGAGCTATCCACGCAATCATTAGAAATAAAAATTCATTAGTAAAATACTTTCACTGAAATCAGAAATAATGGCTAATTTTTTATCGAATAGTCAGGTTATGCAAATAGAAACAGGTGTAGTGAAAATGGAGATCAAACACATGACCTTCAAATCTTAAATCCGACGCTCTCCAAACTAAGCTATCCCCACTAACATTAAAAATGAAAGTTTTTAAGTAAAGGTATTTCTGCTAATTAATTGAAATTTTAGAAAGAAATAATAAATAATTTTAGATTGAATAGTCAAATTATGCAACGTGAACCATGTGCGGTGAACGTGGATCGAACAAGATACCTTCAGATCTTCAATCTAACGCTCTCTCAACTGAGCTATCCACACTAACATTAAAAATTAAAATTCATCAGTAAACGTATTTTCGCTAATTCATTGAAATTTTAAATAGAAATAATCAGTAATTTTTAATAAGATATTAAAGTTATCCAACTTGTATAAGGTGCGGTGAACTACAACACGTTAGGTATTTCCAATAATTCATTGAGATTTCAGAAAGGAATAATGACTAATTTTAGATTGAATAGTCGGGCTATGCAACTAGAATTAGGTGCGGTGAACGTGGAGATCAAACACGTGACCTTCAAATCTTCAGTTTGACGCTCTCCTAACAAAGCTATACCCACTAATATTAAAAATGAAAATTCATAAGTAAAGGTATTTCTGCTAATTCATTATATTTAAAAAAGAAATAATCATTAATTTTATATTCTATAAGCAAGTTAGGTTTTTAGATTGTATAATTAGGTAATAAACGTGTATTAGGTGCGTTGAACGTGGATAAAACACGTGTGACCTTCAAATCATCAGCCTAACAATCTCCCAACTGAGCTACTCTTACTAACATTAAAAATGAATTTTCATCAGTAAAGGTATTGAGTACGCTTCTCGAAATTCAACAAAAGACAATAGTATTAGACCGAGATGCCAAATTTAAATCTCGCTTCTGGAAAATTCAACAAAAGGCATTGGGTACGCAGTTATAACACGACATTCCACCCATAAACAGATGGTCAACCAGAAATGCTCAAGCAAATATTGGAAGACATGTTGAGGGCATATGTGATGGATTTTGCAGGAAGCTGAGATGAGTACCTACCCCTTATGAAATTCGCTTATAATAATAGTTGCCAAGCCACCATACAAATGGCCACATACTAGGTTCTCTATGGACGAAGATTTCGATCCCCTATCTTTTGGGAAGAAGGGGGGCAAACGACAACTATTGGGCCACAGCTGGTGCAAATTACCAACGCCGCAGTCCAGAATATTAAAGCTATGATATAAACCACACAAAGCCGAGAGAAAAGCTATGCAGACCTAAGGCGCAAGGACATGGAATTGTAGGTAGGGGATCATATATTCTTAAAGGTAGCACCCCATGAGAGGGGTGCTCAGGTAGGGTAAAAGGGGAAGCTAAGCCCTAGGTTTATCCGTCCCTTTGAAATATTAGAAAGGATTGGATTTGTGGCCTATAGAATCGGGCAATGCCCAAACTTGTCTGCAGTACATAATATCTTTCATGTATCCATACTAAGGAAGTATACCCTAGTTGAAAATCCGTCTATAAATTATGAATTAGGGTAGACTATTAGGGGTAAGAAGCAAGCTTAATCGAGTAACCAATCGAGAGATACAAGTTTTTTGTTTTGGGGTATCGTGTTCATAGATTTACCTCGAATTTGAGAAGTATAGTCCACTATTCATTTCCAAACTTCCTGCACCTTCTAAATAGGTTTACCCCTAAGTTTGGTGAAGGAAAGAGGTTCATCAATAATCCATGTATCAAGTAAGTAGAACGATGTGAATAACATGCTAAATAAGTTGCTAGGATCCATACCCATAAGTAACCATTATCTGCCATTACCGATGTGTACTAAAAGGCCCCTATTCCTCTTTAGTTAGGATGTGCTACAATATGTATCATGAAAAGGATGTTATGATAGGCCTACCTTTCCCTTCGGCTAAACGAGATGTCCTGCACCACGATTTACCAGTAGAATTACATCATTATGATGACACAACTCATGTGTTCATGGGGAGAAAATTGACGTTTATTTTAGGGGAAGGTTTTCAAGATCAATAGATGATACATGACACGATGACCTCTAAGTTCTAAGATCTTGAGGTCTCGATTAAGAACCTACTAGTAGGCTACTTAATAAGTTTTACTCACTCCATGTTTACCATTTTTTTTTTCAAGTAACTAAGATTTGGTCATGGATGAGAGCGGACTTTGGAGTTTGGGCCATGGACTAACCTTTGTTTTTAATCTAGTATTTTTTTTTTCTTCTTTTGAGTCTGCTTCTTATTTTGTGTTTGTAACGAGTATGTATATGTAACACCAAAAAATGAAGGAAATTAACTCCCATAAGAATAAGTCACTCATAAAAGCAAGAACAAGGGACTTAGTCAACTGAGTACCCTAACAAGTGATTTTACTCCAAAAAAGTCATTTTATCAATTATCAAAAATCTTTCTAGATTTGTAATTCCTTATCTAGAAGGAATGACAAGATTCAAAATAAGGGGAAAATGATCAAAAAAGCGATGAGGAATTTGTAGAAAAATTATGGATTTTTCGAGAAAAATAATAATAAAAATTTAGAAAGTGGCAAATTACCAAAATACCCCTAGAATAATGGATAATTATAGAAATGCCGCACGGATCATCACATCCAACGACTAGTATTCAAAGTCAAGGTCGGTAAGGCTATGATCGGAGTTGATATCTTCGAAAAATTATCCAGAAAGTTCAATCTCTAAATAACGAAGATTCTACGGCTCTCAATGTCGGTTTAAGCTCCTCCTACAAATTCTGAAGTAGGAGCAACAATACGGAATAAGAATCAAGAAAGGTCGATCCCCCAATCCTCCTACAAATTCTGAAGTAGGAGCAACAATACGGAATAAGAATCAAGAAAGGTCGATCCCCCAATCGAAGGCAATAAGCGTTTAGATTATGGGTCTCCTACTCTCAAATTTCTTCCAAATTCGAGAACAATCCTCCACCATTTCTCTTTAAACTTCTAAATATTGTCTCTTTTATAGCTCTCAAGGTAGGTTTAAGCTCCTCCTACAAATTCTGAAGTAGGAGCAACAATACAGAATAAGAATCAAGAAAGGTCGATCCCCCAATCGAAGGCAATAAGCGTTTAGATTATGGGTCTCCTACTCTCAAATTTCTTCCAAATTCGAGAGCAATCCTCCACCATTTCTCTTTAAACTTCTAAATAACGTCTCTTTTATAGCTCTCAAGGTAGGTTTAAGCTCCTCCTATAAAGTCTGAAGTAGGAGCAACAATACGGAATAAGAATCGAGAAAGGTCGATCCCCTAATCGAAGGAAATAAGCGTTTAGATTATGGGTCTCCTACTCTCAGATTTCTTCCAAATTCAAGAGCAATCCTCCACCATTTCTCTTCAAACTTCTAAATAACGTCCCTTTTATATCTCTCAATATCGGTTTAAGCTCCTCCAATAGAGTTTGAAGTAGGAGCAACAATACGGAATAAGAATCGAGAAAGGTCGATCCCCTAATCGAAGGCAATAAGCGTTTAGATTATGGGTGTCCTACTATCAGATTTCTTCCAAATTCGAGAGCAATCCTCCACCATTTCTCTTCAAACTCTATCAAATGGTTTTGGTTGTTGTAAAAACAATAGTAAAAAAACTTAACATGATATGCAAATGAATGAACTCCAAAGAAAACAAAAGTATTTTTAGTGGTAGAATTATGTTCCTTAGACTTTATTGCCCTAGTATGCCAAGTAATGGGAAAGTAATCGTGTATGTTTTTATATCTAGAATTTTCATGATTGTCATTTGTATGAAGTGACAGGTCTGCTACTCGAGACACATTACAAAATACAAAAAGTAGTATAATATATTAAAAAGATAATGTTTTTAAATATTTGAGTTCATAATTATACAAATATTATCATAATAAGGTCAATGAGGGGAATACACCAATTTTTGGGCAACAAAGTCAACCCAATGAAATTAGAAAATAAATATGAAAACTTGAGTAGTGAAAAGTGTAAATTGGAAAGAATCTTAGTGGCCGAGGACAACATAGTGTTATGAAAACTAGCTAGATTGAATCTTCAAAGATTAATGTAAATTTTGTGAAAATTGAGAGAAACCTTTTGAGCATGTTTGCAATGGCTTAGCCATACAGCAACAACGTGATGCTTCAAATACTCTTCCTTATGATTACATACTAATGGTTCGTGAGGTCAGAAGTCTTTCTTTAATGTTAAGGATATTTAATCCTAAATTATAACTTATCATATATATCATATTTGATATTTTATTATAGTATATTTGTCTTCTATTACAGCTCACCATAGATATCATGTTTGCCTTTTGTTACAGGCTCTTTTCATTTATTGTTATTTCTCTATCCTTTATAATTTATTTGATTATTTAAGAACTTCAATTAGGTGTGGTGGTTTCAGCAAATACATAGAGATTATAAAACGTAGGATAGTGTGCTTACCAACAATGTGAAGTTAACATGACAATAATAATAGGTTCTAAAGCACAAAAACATGTGGATAAACTTCAAATATTGAGGCGCATAACCAGAAACTAATAATGATAGATTCACTAAAGAAATTTGGTCTAGTGGTATGATTCTCGCTTCGGATGCGAGAGGTCTCGAGTTTGATTCTCAAAATTTCCCCAACAATTATATCAAATTGAAGCATGCAATATAATAAGATTTGAAATAGGTTTTTTAAACCTTGAACCAAGAAGTAATTTAGATGGATATTTTGAAAGAAAAAAAAACTATATTTAATTATAATTTTCAAGTGTCTTTATAACATGTTAATTGAAGAGAGCAAACAACCAGAAAAAAAAAACAAAGGAAAATTTGTGTATGTATGATTCTCTTTAAATCTTGGAACTATGAGGATTCCTCTCCTTTCTTGACATCAAGACTTCCTTTTTCGGGACTTGGACCATAAACAGTCATCTACTCTTACTCCTACTCCCTTCTCTAAGAATCAACATAGCATAATCATCCATGATAGCATAATCATTCCACGAAGGCCGAGGTAGTCTTATAAAAAAAGATGAGGGTACCACTTTCAAATCATTCCATTAGGACTTCCACTTTCTATTGCAGAATTTCTATGTGAATAGAGAATGGACCATATTCTTGGGATTTAAGATAGAGCCTCGAGCCTAACTTCAAAGGCATTACACAAATTGTTCTATGATATTTTTTCTAGGAACTCTTTGTTATATTGTCCGCTGTTTCAGGAAAGGGACACAGATTCTCTATTGCACTAATCTCTCAATAGATGTTTTATCTAGGTCATCTGTCGTCACAATCCTTTTAAGGAAGATGCGCCCAAATAACCGGTGAACAATAACATTTAAAGAAGTTTCAGAGAGCGAGAAGAGGATTGTGATAGAAGTTGCTCTAGGTAAAACTTCTTTAAATGTCTTAGTCAATCATGACTTCATAATGAGGAGTCTCTTTGACAACAATAACATATGGACATTTAAATGTCTTAGTCAATCATGACTTCATAATGAGGAGTCTCTTTGACAACAATAACATATGGACAACAAATTTCTTAGCCAATTGTGACGATCATGATTTCTCAAGACGTGTCGCCCAAATAACCAGTAAACAATAACATTGCCCAAATAACCGCCTTGGACAATAAATCGTTTACAAGAATGGCTGAGACATGCAACATGCAACCATAGGCAACACGCCTTAGGCAATCATGACTGTGACATCTGCCCCCACACAATTTATTGGATGAGGCTGAATTTAGGTCACTCAATACGCTTCTAGCTGATCTCATAATGAGAAGTCTCTTCCAACCTACTAGGTGCTATTGAAAACCACTTCTCGGTTTGTTGAGTCGTCATGTCTTCTCTATTCCTGTCTTTCCTACTTTCTTCGCTTGAAACTTTTTCTTATTTGTATGACGTCATACCACCTTCTTCTGCTTGATGTCTTCTTGGTCGAAATAATAACGTTTCAAGTTTCTAACGTGGACAACAAGGTTAGTCCGCATCTATAAGAGCAATTGGATTCTATATGATGTCTTCATAATCTTATGGATAACTTTAACTAGTTCATAATATTTTCACACCAGTCTTTGGTTCTTGTTTCTTTGAACTCGAAGTTGATCTGACCTTAACTTATATGAACTCTTTATTTTTCTTGAAATTATTGTGGTTGACGCTTCTGACTGACCCTTCTCTTCATCCGTCTAGATGGTATTTCTGTGTGAACATGTGTTGCTTCAGTGGTTTGTTTTTTTTCTCTCTTCTTCAGTATCTGACATTGTTTTTGTCTCTCCTGGTGAGGATAAATCCATTATCTGACCTTGTTTTTGTCTCTCCTGGTGAGGATAAATCCATTATCTGACCTTGTTTTTGTCTCTCCTGGTGGGGATAAATCCATTATCTGACTTTGTTTTGCGTCGTGGTGTTTATGTAGTGGCAACAAGGCTTCTATTGAGGTTTGCTCACTCAAGCTCCCCTTTTCAATTACAACAATAGCAGCAAGCATAGATTCATCATGGCTATGATTCTTTCTCAACGGTAGTATCGACATCTTTTTCAACCCTCTTTGTTGATGGATGTTTTTCTGAATGATCGTCGGGTTAGACTCCGTTACTACTAGACATTTTGCTAGGGGCATGTAAATGACTTCGTGTTTCAGCAGGACGTTCATTCCTGACATGATGTCGAAGTCATCCATTTCAACTATCACTAAACAATTTGCTTAGTCCAAGGCTCCAGCTTGATTAGAGTGTTGGATTGGTATGGCAACCCTAGAGAGGGGGTGAATAGGGTTTTAATGATAAAAGTGTTTAAACTTGATTAATTTTTCTAATGATGAAACTTTTTTTTACAAATAAGTAGAAGATGATAATTACTAGAACAAAATAATTCTAGTCAAAACAATAATCAAGTAGAACATGCAATAAATCACAATAATAGTTTTGAAATTAAATAGAAAAGAATTAGAGAAAATGACACCGTAGTTTTATAGTGGTTCGGTCAAACTCGACCTACTCCACTCCCCAAGCGCCTCTTGGGAATTTGAATAAAGAACTTTCTCGACTCTTTCCACGGATCAGAGTCAAACCGCTACACCGCTCTTTTTACGAGTTCAAGAGCAAACTTAATCGTTTCCACGACTCAGGATCAAACCAATACAAGTATTTGAGTTTGATAGTAACACACCACAACTCTCTCAAAGAGTAGATTTAATATTTGGAACACTCACAACTATTTTCTAACAATACAATAATAATCCCTCTCAACAATAAGATGAAGAGAAATAAACTTGTAAGCTTGGAGAGAGCAACAAAAAATGGAGACTTTTAACAAATGAGGATCCTAGAATTTATGGAAGTTGTGTGTTTAAAATGTGGGGAAGTTTATGAGTTTATTTAGAGAAGAAAAGTGGAAAAATGTAGGAATTAATATTGACCATTGGATTGTGTTGGAATAATGGAAGGTGGAGATTAAAAATAAATAAATAAGAAAATTTTCCAAATTCATTTATTTAAAATTTTTAACATAATAATAATATAATATAATAAGAATAAAAACCATGTGAGTAACTACCAGAATTTTAAAATATAGTAATAGTAAAAACTATGTAACGGTTAGATTCAAATTTATATTTTGGAAAAATAATTTTATTTAGAAATATAATAATAAGAAAAACTCCACCATTTGTTACTCTTCCAAAATTATAAATGTAATACTTTGATATATTTTGATTTGTCAATCATTTTAATTTTGCTGCCACATCATCACGTCGGGTATGTTGTGTCGACTGTAATTTCTTCGTTTTAGCTCTGATTTGAGTAATTGAAAAGTCGTTGAAATCGTTATTCCCGACCTTATATTGTGGACATTTCAAAATATTGAATATAGTTAATAATTAAAAGTAGGTTTGTTATCATCAAAACATCAATCAATTAATTGACTGAAATTAATTAAAGTGAGATCAACGGCCAAAAAGAACATAGAGTT
>NW_019272111.1:311473-312690 GCF_002738345.1 Cucurbita maxima | reverse complement strand
GGTTTGAGATCTTTCCCTAGGTAAAAATTAGGGTTTGAGATCTTTCCCTAGGTAAAAATTTGGGTTTGAGATCTTTCCCTAGGTAAAAATTAGGGTTTGAGATCTTTCCCTATGTAAAAATTAGGGTTTGAGATCTTTCCCTAGGTAAAAATTAGGGTTTGAGATCTTTCCCTAGATAAAATTAGGGTTTGAGATCTTTCCCTAGATAAAAATTAGGGTTTGAGATCTTTCCCTAGGTAAAAATTAGGGTTTGAGATCTTTCCCTAAGTAAAAATTAGGGTGTAAAAATTAGGGTTTGAGATCTTTCCCTAAGTAAAAATTAGGGTTTGAGATCTTTCCCTAAGTAAAAATTAGGGTGTAAACATTTGGGTTTGAGATCTTTCCCTACGGAAACATAAGGGTTTGAGATCTTTCCCTATTTCCCTAGGTAAAAATTAGGGTTTGAGATCTTTCCCTATTTCCCTAGGTAAAAATTAGGGTTTGAGATCTTTCCCTAGGTAAAAATTAGGGTTTGAGATCTTTCCCTAGGTAAAAATTAGGGTTTGAGATCTTTCCCTAAGTAAAAATTAGGGTGTAAATATTAGGGTTTGAGATCTTTCCCTAAGTAAAAATTAGGGTGTAAAAATTAGGGTTTGAGATCTTTCCCTAAGTAAAAATTAGAGTGTAAACATTAGGGTTTGAGATCTTTCCCTATTTCCCTAGGTAAAAATTAGGGTTTGAGATCTTTCCCTAGGTAAAAATTAGGGTTTGAGATCTTTCCCTAGGTAAAAATTAGGGTTTGAGATCTTTCCCTAGGTAAAAGATCTTCCCTAGGTAAAAATTAGGGTTTGAGATCTTTCCCTAGGTAAAAGATCTTCCTTAGGTAAAAATTAGGGTTTGAGATATTTCCCTAGGTAAAAATTAGGGTTTGAGATCTTTCCCTAGGTAAAAATTAGGGTTTGAGATCTTTCCCTAGCTAAAATGAGGGTTTGAGATCTTTCCCTAGGTAAAAATTAGGGTTTGAGATCTTTCCCTAGGTAAAAATTAGGGTTTGAGATCTTTCCCTAGGTAAAAATTAGGGTTTGAGATCTTTCCCTAGGTAAAAATTAGGGTTTGAGATCTTTCCCTAGGTAAAAATTTGGGTTTGAGATCTTTCCCTAGGTACAAATTTGGGTTTGAGATCTTTCCCTAGGTACAAATTAGGGTTTGAGATCTTTCCCTAGGTAAAAATTAGGGTT
>NW_019272111.1:308065-311188 GCF_002738345.1 Cucurbita maxima | reverse complement strand
ATTAGGGTTTGAGATCTTTCCCTAAGTAAAAATTAGGGTGTAAATATTAGGGTTTGAGATCTTTCCCTAAGTAAAAATTAGGGTGTAAATATTAGGGTTTGAGATCTTTCCCTAAGTAAAAATTAGGGTGTAAAAATTAGGGTTTGAGATCTTTCCCTAGGTAAAAATTAGGGTTTGAGATCTTTCCCTAGGTAAAAATTAGGGTTTGAGATCTTTCCCTAGGTAAAAATTAGGGTTTGAGATCTTTCCCTAGGTAAAAATTAGGGTTTGAGATCTTTCCCTAGGTAAAAATTAGGGTTTGAGATCTTTCCCTAGATAAAAATTAGGGTTTGAGATCTTTCCCTAGATAAAAATTAGGGTTTGAGATCTTTCCCTAGGTAAAAATTAGGGTTTGAGATCTTTCCCTAGGTAAAAATTAGGGTTTGAGATCTTTCCTTAGGTAAAAATTAGGGTTTGAGATCTTTCCCTAGGTAAAAATTAGGGTTTGAGATCTTTCCCTAGGTAAAAATTTGGGTTTGAGATCTTTCCCTAGGTAAAAATTAGGGTTTGAGATCTTTCCCTAGGTAAAAATTAGGGTTTGAGATCTTTCCCTAGGTAAAAATTAGGGTTTGAGATCTTTCCCTAGGTAAACATTAGGGTTTGAGATCTTTCCCTACCTAAAATTAGGGTTTGAGATCTTTCCCTAGGTAAAATTAGGGTTTGAGATCTTTCCCTAGGTAAAAATTAGGGTTTGAGATCTTTCCCTAGGTAAAATTAGGGTTTGAGATCTTTCCCTAGATAAAATTAGGGTTTGAGATCTTTCCCTAGGTAAAATTAGGGTTTGAGATCTTTCCCTAGATAAAATTAGGGTTTGAGATCTTTCCCTAGGTAAAATTAGGGTTTGAGATCTTTCCCTAGGTAAAAATTAGGGTTTGAGATCTTTCCCTAGATAAATATTAGGGTTTGAGATCTTTCCCTAGGTAAAATTTAGGGTTTGAGATAAAAATTAGGGTTTGAGATCTTTCCCTAGGTTAAAATTAGGGTTTGAGATCTTTCCCTAGGTAAAATTAGGGTTTGAAATCTTTCCCTAGGTAAAATTAGGGTTTGAGATCTTTCCGTAGGTAAAATTTGGGTTTGAGATCTTTCCCTAGGTAAAAATTAGGGTTTGAGATCTTTCCCTAGGTAAAAATTAGGGTTTAAGATCTTTCCCTTGGTAAAAATTAGGATTTGAGATCTTTCCCTACGAAAACATTAGGGTTTGAGATCTTTCCCTACGGAAACACGAAATTATTAGGGTTTGAGATCTTTCCCTAACTAAAATTAGGGTTTGAGATCTTTTCCTAACTAAAATTAGGGTTTGAGATCTTTCCCTAGCTAAAATTAGGGTTTGAGATCTTTCCCTACCTAAAATTAGGGTTTGAGATCTTTCCCTACCTAAAATTAGGGTTTTAGATGTTTCCCTACTAAAATTAGGGTTTTAGATGTTTCCCTACCTAAAATTAGGGTTTGAGATCTTTCCCGAGGTAAATATTAGGGTTTCAGATTTTAGATTTTCCCTACCTAAAATTAGGGTTTGAGATCTTTCCCGAGGTAAATATTAGGGTTTCAGATTTTAGATCTTTCCCTAGTTAAAATTAGGGTTTGAGATTTTCCCGAGGTAAATATTAGGGTTTCAGATTTTAGATCTTTCCCTAGTTAAAATTAGGGTTTGAGATCTTTCCCGAGGTAAATATTAGGGTTTCAGATCCTTGCCTAGGTAAAATTAAGGTTTTGATATTTCCCTAGCTAAAAAATTAGGGTTTAAGATCTTTCCCTAGCTAAAATTGGGGTTTGAGATCTTTCCCTAGCTAACACTAGGGTTGAGATCTTTCCCTAGCTAACACTAGGGTTTGAGATCTTTCCTTAGTTAAAAATTAGGGTTTGAGATCCTTCCCTAGGTAAAAATTCGGGTTTGAGATCCTTCCCTAGGTAAAATTAAGGTTTGAGATCTTTCCCTAGGTAAAATTTGGGTTTGAGATCTTTTTTTCCTATGGAAAATTTAGGTTTTGAGACCTTTACTCGGGAAAAATTAAGGTTTGAGAATAAATCTAACTCCGCATGGGTATACATTTGTCCAACAAAGCTGTAAAAATAATGCCACCCAATAAGCCCAAACAATCAATTTTGCAAAATAAAAATCAAATATTGATTTTAAATAAATTACCACCCTACTACTCTTAATTCAAAATAAAAATTTATAAGCTCTCATACTAATGAAAGGGAATGAACTTTTCATCTACGTAAAAAAGCATTGGAAACCGTTATGATTTTTATTGAGAATTAAAACAAAAGTAATAAAAGAGTAAGGACTCTACCTGTGTAGAAACCCCAGCTCGCAAGACTCCTTGGACAATTCTAAGGATGCTGAAGTTCTTCAACATTCCATAAGATCTTCATTGGAGTATTCCAACCACTTCAACATTCCACAAGATCTTCATTGGAGTATGACTCGAACACATGGCCAAGGGTTATGGGAGCCTCTTGAAAGAAAATCCCAAAGGGATTGGAGATTAATTTCATTCTTGGAAGAAATTAGTATATTTTTGGTTCGAGGGTCCTATTTATATGGACTCTTCGCGAATTTTTGCCAAATAATATATTTACTATATTAGATATAATATCTTATAAAAGTCATATTTAAATATTATAGGATATCCTAACATATTTAGCTAAGTCGAATCTCATTCAAATTTCAAATATATTTTTATTTAATGTATTAAAATACATTAATTAATTTAATATTTAATAGTATCAAATGCAATAAATATATTTTTCTTTTCATATATATAATATATTAAATATTAATTTGAACCCTTCAAATTAAATATTAATTTGAACCTTTCAAATTAAATATATCTCCTCTATTTATTTAATATAGTTATATATTAAATATTTTAATTTAACATTTCAAATTAAATTTATCGGGTTCTTCATTTATATTTATCCTATCTAATATATTAAATATTAATTTGAACCTTTCAAATTAAATATATTTTTTTATTTATTCAATATATTTAATATATTAAATACTAATTTAACATTTTAAATTAAATTTATTTTGTCATTTATATTTAATATATTTAATATATTAAATATCAATTTGAA
>NW_019272111.1:302674-305476 GCF_002738345.1 Cucurbita maxima | reverse complement strand
CTGTGCCACTCCCTTCTAAAACTCTGGTGATCCATTCGACGTGATTTGTCAAATGGTCAAACTCACGATTTTCTGAAATCGTGTGAATAAGAAAAACGGTAAAACTCAGGTTTTATCTAACAATCTCCTCTTAAAACCTGTAGTATATCTACCTTACTATTTGAACTCCGATCTTTGAGCGTAGTTCTTCAAATTTCACCCGCGCCAGGGACTTGGTGAAGATGTCTCCAAGTTGTTCCTCTGTTCGGATGTAATCAATTTTGATGAGCCCTCGATCTGCACATTCTCGAATGTAGTGGAACCTGATTTCTATGTGCTTGCTTCGTTCATGCAAAACTGGATTTTTGATCAGGGAGATCGTAGCTTTGTTGTCTACGTATAGCATTGGTGGATCACTTTCTCTCCCGATGAGTTCTTCCATTAGTCGCGCAAGCCAGATCCCTTGTGTTGATGCCATCGAAGCGGCGATGTATTCTGCTTCACAGGAAGACAAAGCAACTACCTTCTGTTTTGTTGATTGCCAGCAGATTGCGCCGCCTGAGAGAAAGTAGATCATTCCACTAGTGCTCTTACGATCATCAACGTCACCGGCCATGTCACTATCACTGTAGCCAACTAGCTTGAGTTTCTCCTTTCCGCTCCCTGCGCAGTATCTTACACCCCAGCCTCTGGTTCCGGCTACATAGCGCAGGATGCGCTTGACAGCCGCTAAATGCTCCTCCCTAGGTGCTTCCATAAACCGGCTCACATATCCAACAGAATAAGCAAGATCAGAACGAGAGTTTACCAGATAGCGTAGACTCCCGACAATGCTGCGGTAATTGGTGGAGTCGACTGTCGTCGTAGTGCCAGCCTTCCTTAGTTGGAGTCGGGCCTCCATTGGCGTCCTTGTAGGATTACTGTCCACAAGTCCAGTTGTGTCCAGCAGCTTCTTTGCGTATGCACTTTGGCAGATGGAGATGCCGGTAGAATTCTGTTGCACTTCGATGCCGAGATAGTAGCTGAGCACGCCGAGATCGCTCATCTCGAAGTTTTTCGACATCTCCTTCTTGAACCTTCCGAGGACTTCCATGTCACCTCCAGTGATTATGAGGTCGTCGACGTACACTCCCACGATTAGTCGCTTCTTGTCATGGCCGTGCGTGTACATGCCGTGCTCAGAGGCGCAACGTTTGAATTTCAGTGACAGTAAGGTACTGTCGAGCTTCGCGTTCCAGGCTCGTGGAGCTTGTCGAAGCCCGTAGAGTGCCTTGTGCAGGCGCAATACTTTATTGGGGTTGTTGTTATCCAGGAAGCCAGATGGTTGTCGGACATAAACAGTCTCCTTCAGCTCTCCGTTAAGGAAAGCAGACTTTACGTCCATATGGTGAACCTCCCAAGAGTAATGTGCTGCAATTGCAAGTAAGAAATGAACGGATTCTAACCTTGCCACTGGCGCAAATACCTCTTCGTAGTCCACTCCTTGCTTCTGGACGTAGCCCTTCGCTACCAGACGGGCCTTGTGTTTCACAACCTCTCCTTTTTCGTTGCGCTTCAGTTTGAAGACCCATTTGAGCCCTATGGCTTGGTGTCCCGGCGGCATATCCTCCAGACTCCACGTCTGATTTTCGGTGATGGATGTCATCTCCTCCTGCATTGCCTTCAGCCAGCACGGGTTCTTTTCTTCTTCGGCAAAGGTGTTCGGTTCATCTGCACTGATGGCATGTAGTTCGGCCACTTCTTCGAGCTCGCGCACTGCCAGTCCAGGTGGTTCACCTCCTCCTACTAGGTCGTCCATCCTCCGGTACCTGGCCTCCAGATCAGTATCGTGATCGGCATACAGCGTCGAATCCGCAGTCCGTGGTGTTGCGAATTCCACTGGTTCAGGGGTTGCACCTGCTGGCGGCGGTGACGGCTGCTGATGCTGGGCTCCTCCTTCTTCCGGCTCAGTGACGAGGTACTCCACCGTGAATTGATTTGGATTATGGTCTGCCTCGATCACGTCATTCCACTGCCAGAAGGTGCTTTCATCGAAGACGACGTCGCGAGACACGTGAGCTCGCCCCCCTACAGGATCATATAGTCTGTACGCCTTGCTCCCGGGTTCATAGCCGATAAAAACGACCTTCAGCCCCCTAGGATCGAGCTTGGCGAGGTGGGGATGTGTTACCTTCATGTAAGCGACGCAGCCGAACACGCGAAAATGATGTACCGCTGGTTTTTTGTTGTACGAGGCCTCATATGGTGTCTTCCCGTCAAGGCTTCGGGTTGGTGACCGATTGAGGAGATGTACGGCCGTCATTACTGCCTCTCCCCAGAATCTCCCAGGCATCCCGGCCGTCACCAACAATGACCTTGCTGTCCCGACGATGGTCTGATTCCGACGCTCCACCACTCCGTTCTGTTGGGGGGAGTAGGGCGCCGTTAGGTGTCGTTGTATGCCGATTTCGTCACAGTACTTACCGAAACTTGTCGAGGTGAATTCTCCGCCTCGGTCTGTGCGTAGCACACGCATCTTCTTCTCACATTCGGCCTCCGCTCGCGCTTTAATGCACTTAACCGCCTCTGCCGCCTCACTTTTCGCTTGCAGCAGGGTCAGCCACATGAAGCGGCTTTTGTCATCGACTAATAGGAGGAAGAAACTCTTACCGCCTGGAGTCGCCGGCTTGATGGGCCCGCAGATATCGCCGTGTACAAGCTCCAACGGCTCATCGGCTCGATAGGATGTTCGAGACGGAAAGAGTGTGCGCCTCTGTTTGCCGATGAGGCACCCGTCGCACAGCTTGTTCACACCTTTGATTGCTGGCAAACCGTGCACTAACT
>NW_019272111.1:247285-302110 GCF_002738345.1 Cucurbita maxima | reverse complement strand
GCGCGGTGCGCTTGGTGGAGAGAGATGCCAGCATCTCTGGGGGCACAGATCGTAATATGGCGGCAAACGCCAACCGATGATCCTCACGGTACTCAATCGTTTCTCCTTCCTCTGGCTCAACAGCATGCCATAACCCTTGCGCCTGTAGGTTGACGCGCATCAACAAGATCCATTCGTTATAATTGGACTTTGTCAATATTGGATACTGAACGATGGCAGTCATTGTCTCCCTGATCACCCGCTCAACGATAACTTGACGCCCTCTTCGTGGCGGCGGTGATGGAGATGTCGGCACACAACGACGCCGTGGAGGAGTGAGTGAGCCTGCCCGAGATGGGCCCCACGATGTGTGTGTTTTTACACTTTGCATTTTCTTCTACTCGAACGAGATGGGCCCCACGATGTGTGTGTTTTTACACTTTGCATTTTCTTCTACTCGAACCTGAGACCTTTGTGATGTTAGGTCAAAGCTCTAACCACTTGAGCTATTCAACTTGTTTGTTGATAGGTTGGCTCCTCTGCAATGATATACACTGATCTTCAACTTGGCTCTGATACCACTTGTTGGTTTTCACAGAATTTCGGTGAGAGGAAATTCAGAAAATGCGTAACAAAAAGGAGAGAGAAAAAATAACTCTGAATTTGACTGCGTTGAGGTTGTTTTGTTTTCTGAACAATTCTCCTATTTAAAGTAAAAAAGAATTCTAAAATTGGCTGGAGAGTGGCCAACTAAATCTGTGCCACTCCCTTCTAAAACTCTGGTGATCTATTCGACGTGATTTGTCAAATGGTCAAACTCACGATTTTCTGAAATCGGGTGAATAAGAAAAACGGTAAAACTCAGGTTTTATCTAACAATTATTCGATCCTGTCTTGGCAAGGATCAGAAATATCCATTTATGAAGGTTACCATGGCGAAAGAATTATGGGACAAGCTTGAAGCAAAAAATATGAAGAAGAGTGTGGAAAATAAACTCTATTTGAAGAAAAAACTCTTCCGTTTTGATTACAAGGAAGGCATCTCAATGGCTGAGCATTTGGATGATTTTAACAAAATCATCACTGATTTGCTCAATCTTGATGTTAAGATTGATGACGAGGACAAGGCGTTGTTGTTATTAAACTCTTTGCCGGAATCCTACGAGTTTTTAGTAACGACCCTACTACATGGAATCACTAATATTGATTTTGAAGATGTTTCAAATGCCTTAATAAACAATGAGATGCGAAAGAAGGAAAAGGAGACGTATCAAAGCTCTAGCTCAAATGTTCTCACTGCTCATGGAAGGACTTCCAATTGGAAAAAGAACGAATGTGGAGAGTCTCGATTAAAGTCAAGAGGTAGATCTGATAATTGGAGAAAACTTGATAAAAATGAGTGTGCATATTGTCGACAGAAAGGCCATTGGAAAAAAGATTGTTCGATCTTAAAAGAGAAGGGGTCGAAGTCCAATGTGGTTAGAGATGACGACACTGATACAGATGATGCCTTGACAATCTCCCTATCAGTCAGCCAAACCAGTGAATGGATTCTTGATTCTGGGTGCTCCTATCATATGTGTCCCAACAAAGAGATGTTTTTGGACTTCAAAGAGTTCAATGGTGGAGTTGTCTATATGGGAAATGATAGTACTTGTAAGATAATGGGAATCGGCTCAGTACAAATCAAGATGTTTGATGGGGTTATACGAAAACTCAAAGATGTGAGGTATGTCCCTGACTTGAAGAAAAATTTGATTTCACTTGGCGTTTTGGATGCGAGTGGTTATCGCATCATTTTGGAAGGAGGGAATTTGAAAGTAGCTCGTGGAGCTTTGGTGGCAATTACAGGAACTAGAAGAGGTAGCATATACTACCTCAACGGAACCACAATAATTGGGCATGCTGCTGTGGCAAGTTCGAAAGAACAAGACATATCGAAATTATGGCACATGCGACTCGGGCATGCTGGTGAGAAGGCGCTTCAGACACTGGTGAACCAAGGAGTCCTTAAGGGTGCCACAACTGGAAGAATTGATTTCTGTGAACATTGTATATTTGGCAAACAAAAAAATGTGAAGTTTGGTACAGCTATACACCAAACAAAGGGCATTTTGGATTATGTTCACACTGATGTATGGGGTCCCACAAAGAATGTCTCATTGGGAGGAAAGAGGTGGTTCGTCACCTTTATTGATGACTACTCGAAGAGAGTTTGGATGTATCCCATGAGGCACAAAAACGAGGTTCTCCAACTCTTCCTAGAGTGGAAGAAAATGGTAGAGAATCAGACGGACAGGAAAATCAAAAGGCTGAGATCAGACAACGGGGGAGAATATACTTATGATCCATTTCTTAAAGTATGTCGAGATGAAGGGATCGTTCGACACTTCACTTTTCCTGGTAAGCCACAACAAAATGGAGTTGCTGAGAGAATGAACCAGACATTAATAGAGAAGGTTCGATGCATATTGTCTCAAGCAGGATTGAGTAAGGCATTTTGGGCTGAGGCTCTCAGTTATGCAGTTCACTTGGTGAATCGTTTACCTGTTTCTGGAAACGGTGGGAGAACTCCGCTTGAGGTATGGTCAGGTAGTCCTATTAGTGATTATGATAAATTGCATGTGTTTGGGTGTCCTGCTTATTATCATGTGACAGACTCAAAGCTGGATCCTAGAGCAAAAAAAAACCAAGTTTATGGGCTTTAGCAAAGGTGTGAAGGGCTATAAGTTATGGTGTCCAGAAACAAGTAAGATTGTTAATAGTCGAGATGTGACATTCGATGAGTCTGGAATGTTTTTGCGGAAAATTGAAAATAATGACGAGGCATTGAAGTAGGTGGAGAAGGTGGTGTTCTCTCCTGATGTGGTTGCTCCTACTGAAGAACCTATTGACCAGGTAAATAATAACTTTGATGTCTTAGAACAGAAAGAGCAAAGTCTTGAGGAGCAAAGCCTTGTAAATGAAAGAGTGGAGGAACCTGAGTCAATCGCCAAGAATAGACCACGAAGGGTAATTCGAAAACCTGCAAGGTTTGATGATACGATAGCATATGCTTTCTCTTTGATTGATGAAGTTCCTAACAGTTACAAAGATGCTATTCAGAGCCCGGATAGCTTACACTGGCAAGAGGCTGTGAATCAGGAGATTGCATCATTGGAGATAAATCAAACTTGGGATTTGGTACAACTTCCAAAAGGTAAGAAGGAAATTGGTTGTAAATGGGTTTTTGCAAAAAAGGAAGACCCTTTTGGTATACGTTATAAGGCTCGACTTGTGGCTAAAGGCTACGCACAAAAGGAAGGTATTGATTACAATGAAATTTTCTCACCTGTGGTAAAACATTCTTCGATTCGAATTTTGTTGGCTTTGGTTGCTCAATTTAATCTTGAGCTTGCACAACTCGATGTAAAAACTGCTTTTTTGCATGGAGATTTGGAAGAAGAAATATATATGACGCAACCAGTTGGTTTCCGAGTAGTTGGACAGCAACATTTTGGTGTCTTCACATGAACAATTTGGATCAAATCATTTGTAACGAATACAAAGTGGGACGTATCAATAGTGTTACTAGGTGAAGACTGCCAACCTTATCCATATACTATAGACTCTTTCGGTTATTACTTAAACACAAACCTCTTGTATGTCAACCACATACGGTTCAAGATTACATTAATATCCTTGGATTTTCATACAATGAATAACAATTAAATTATAAATAAAATAATAAAATTAGGGCTTGAGATCTTTTCCTAGGTAAAATTAGGGTTTGAGATTATTCCGATATGATAAAATTAGGGATTGAGATTTTTCTCCTATGATAAAATTAGGGTTTGAGATCTTTCCCATAGGATAAAATTAAGGTTTGAGTTCTTAAATTAAGATTTGAGATCTTAAAAGTTGGGCTTCAGATCTTTCCCATACGATAAAATTAGGGTTTAAAGTCTTTCCCATATGATAAAATTAGGGTTTGAGATCTTTCCATAAGTAAAATTAGGGTTTGACACGTTTCCCTATGGAAAAATTTGGTTTTGAGATCTTTCCCTAAGGAAAATTAGGGTTTGAGATGTTTCCTAAGGAAAATTAGGGTTTGAGATCTCTCCCTAGGTAAAATTAGGGTTTGAGATCTTTTCCTATATAAAATTAGGGTTCTAGATCTTATCCCTATGGTAAAATTAAGATTTGAGATTTTTCCCCTGTGATAATTAGGCTTTAATATCTTTCCCTGTGAGAAAATTAGGATTTTAAATCTTTACCAATGACAAAATTAGGGTTTGAGATCTTTCCCCTGGTAAAATTAGAGTTTGAGATCTTTCCGATAGTAAAATTAGGGTTTGAAATCTTTTGCCTATGGTAAAATTGGTTTTTGAGATATTTCCCCTATGGAAAAATTAGGGTTTGAGAACTTTCCCCTTCGGAAAAATTAATGTTGAGATCTTTCGTGTATGGAGAAATTAGGGTTTGAGATATTTCACTTATGGAAAAATTAGGATTTGAGATCTTTCTCTAGTAAAATTAGGGTTATAGTAAAATTAGGGTATGAGAAAATTCGCTATCGTAAAATTAGGATTTGAGATCTTTCGTCTATGATAAAATTAGGGTATGAGATTTTTTTCCATGTGGAGAAATTAGGGTTTGAGATATTTCCCTTATGATGAAATTAGGGTTTGAGATCTTTCTCTATGATAAAATTAGGGTTTCAGGGTTTTAGATCTTTTCCTATGGTAAAATTAGGATTTGAGAACTTTCCCTATATAAAATTAGGGTTTGAGATCTTTCCCTAGGGTACAATTAGGGTTTGAGATCTTTCCTATAGGGAATTAGGGTTTGAAATCTTTCCCTTATGGAGAAATTAGGGTTTGAGATGTTTCCCGTATGGAGAAATTATTGTTTAGATCTTTCCCCTATGGAAAAATTAGGGTTTGAGATATTTCCTCTATGGAAAAATTAGGGTTTGATTTCTTTCGCCTATTGTAAAATTAGGGTTTGAGATTTATAACGTAGGGAGAAATTATGGTTTGAGATCTTTCCTCTATTGTGAAATTAGGGTTTGAGATTTTCACTATGGAAAAAATTAGTGTTTGAGATATTTCCCGTATGGAAAAATTAAGGTTTGAGATCTTTCCTCTATGGAAAAATTACGGTTGTGATCTTTTCCGTATGGAGAAATTAGGGTTGAGATATTTCCCCTATGGTAAAATTAAGGTTTGAGAAATTTCCCTTTGGTAAAATTAGTATTTGAGATATTTCGCGTATGGTAAAATTAGGGATAAGATCTTTCCCTATGGTAAAATTAGGGATGAGATCTTTCCCTATTGTAAAATTTGGGTTTGAGATCTTTCACTATGGTAAAATTAGGGTCTGAGATATTTCGCCTCCCTATTGTAAAATTTGGGTTTGAGATCTTTCACTATGGTAAAATTAGGGTCTGAGATATTTCGCCTATGATAAAATTAGAGTTTGAGATCTTTCCCTGTGATTAAGGGTTGAGATCTTTCAAACCTTATGATAAAATTAGGGTTTGAGATCTTTCCCTATGATAAAATTAGGGTTTGAGATCTTTCCCTTGGTGAGTTCTTTCCATGTGGTAAGATACTTCCCTATGGTAAAATTAAGGTTTGAGATCATTCCAATGTGATAAAAATTAGGGTTTGACATCTTTCCCATACGATAATATTAGAGATCTTTCAAACTCTATGATAAAATTAGGGTTTGAGATCTTTCCCGGTGATAAAATTATGGTTTGAGATCTTCCCCGATGATAAAATTAGAGTTTGAGATCTTGCCCGATGATAAAATTAGTGTTTGAGATCTTCTCTTGTAAGATCTTTCCCTATGGTAAGATTTTCCCTGGTAAAATTAGGGTTTGAGATCTTCTCCATATGATAAAATTAGGGTTTGAGATCTTCTCCATATGATAAAATTAGGGTGTCATCTTTTCCCTATGATAAAATTAGAGATCTTTCAAACCCAATGATAAAATTAGGGTTTGAGATCTTCCCTATGATACAATTAGGGTTTGAGATCCTTCTCCACCATATAATTAGGGTAGGGTTTGAGATCTTTCTCCACCAAAGCTTGATTAAATGGTTCAGATGCAATCTACCACAAGAATTGCATGAAACTTAGAAATGACTATAATACTCGAATTTCTAGGGGTAAAAGTCTCTATTTGAGATCTCAATTTCATTCATCCGAAATCTACCTTTTACCTAACAATTTGTTGTATTTATAGTCTCCCACAAAAGAAACTTTTAATTCTTCAAATGCCTATTAACCTCCCTCTACAAAATTCGGATTAATCAAGAGATAAGGCTAGAATTAGATTACAAGAGATAGGCTAGAATTAGATTACTTCTTAAGATCAAATATCTAGAAGCATGATTTGGAATCTTGTTCTAAATTTTGTTCTAAATTGAGTCACTCCACAATCGAACTCGATCAAGAGATAGGCTAGAATTAGATTACCTCTTAAGATCAAAGATCTAAAAGCATGATTTAGAATCTTGTTCTAAATTGAGTCACTCCACAATCGAACTCGATCAAGGCTAGAATTAGATTACCTCAATCAAGAGATAGACTAGAATTAGATTACCTCTTAAGATCAAAGATTTAGAAGCATGATTTAGAATCTTGTTCAAAATTTTGTTCTAAATTGAGTCACTCCACAATCGAACTCGATCAAGGCTTGATTGAATACTCATATGCAATCTACCAAAAGAATTACATGAAACTTAGAAATGACAAAGATGATGCTCAAATTTCTAAGGGCAAAAGTCTCTATTTGAGATCTCAATTTCATTCATCTCAAATCTTCCTTTTACATAATAATTTGTTTATTTATAGTCTTCTGAAACTTTCAATTCTTCTAATTCTTAGGGGCCATAATTTAATCCTAATCCCCTTAAATCTCTACAAAAGAAGTCAATTTGACCAATAATTCCACCCTTTTGCACATTACAGAAATTATAAAATTAAAAATAATAAATCACAATTTATAGCAACTTCATCCGCTACTCCAACAATGCAAATATTCACATCTGAAGTTCCAAATGATCCTTCCTCAACCGAATCAACTTGTAACACATGAAATGATGGTTGAATCGAGCCTATCCAATTTGTAGATGAAGAATGAATGCTTGTTGGTTTTTCTTGACCTTGGATTCTGTAATAGGTCAAAGTGGAGCATTTGGAACACCGTGATTTTTATCAAAAACCATAATATCCCTAGACCATATATGGTATCATGTGTGGAGATGATTCAGTTCTTCAACAAGGCCTTTTGTTTCATAGACTAGTCTTCGGGTGGTCCAGGGATTATATAGATACATTATGAAATGAGAGAAACGAGTATGACTTGATGTTATAGCCTAATTTTATAAGTAGTTTATTATATTTGATTTTCATTTCTTATTTTTCATAATAGAGTGATATATTATTTATTTTTTATTAAGAAAATTTCTTTATATAGAAGAAATATAAAAGCATAAATAGAGTTATAGTTACCATGATTAAAGAGATTTGAGCCGATATTCAACTCAACTCATGCACTATAATTAGTGAAAAAATAATTGATCTAATTAAGGGTTAATCAAATAAATATAGAGATATCATTTAAAACTAAACAAACAATTACTTTCCATTCAACATGTTTTAGACCTATTTTAATTTTCTAGATGGTAAATTTTTTCAATCCAATAAACCCTTATCAAATACTGAATTCGACTAATCTAATCATAAAATATTCACCTTAGGTTGATTCGAGTTGTTCGAGTAGTTTAATAAAAATAAATTGATAATTTGTTTTTAAACACCGATTTAGATGACTTGGTTCTTCGAGTAACTATTTTAACACTCTATTACGCATAAAACAATTTTTAAAAAACAAAAACAAGATGGCAAATTTACAAAGTTCCAAGTTATATTTTTCTACTGGGCTAATATTCTATGTAAATCCAACCATTTCATTTACCACCCAAATTTTGACCCTTTAAATAATAATAATAATAGTAAAAAATTTCTTTCCTATTTTTTATTCATAAATTATCCTATAAAATCATTTGTCCCCTAATCTAAAAATCATAAACTCAATGTAATTTTTCTCTTCTTTCTCTTTCAATTTCATTTTCTTTTTCTTTGTTTTCTTTGTATTGATCTTGTGGGCTTGGCTTGTTCTTCTCCTCACCTTCTTGGTTCGTCCATCCGATTTATAGCAGGTTTGGCTATTTCGCTTCCGTTCCATTATTCTTGTATTTTAGGATTATGCTTCAAAAAAATTATACAATTCAAATTAATCCCGACCAAAAAGAATTTTTAATTATATATCATAATAGGGGTGAAAATGCATAAATGTGATTATCCAAGAGCTCACCATCTTGGCTCCAGTCACCGTACCCAACACCGACGAAATCAATCCAGATTCCCTTCTTCTTCTCCTTTAAAACCTTAGGGTTCTTTTCTTCCTCAATCCCTCTTCGTAATTCTCCATTCAATTTATCAGATTCTTGTTCCAACACTCGAATCGAAGACTGCTAAATTGTCTTCGGTGACGATTGCATTGCCATCAAGAGCGGATGGGACCAATACGGTATCAACTTTGGAATGCCGACCGAGGACCTCGTCATTCACCGCCTCACTTGCATCTCACCAGATTCTGCAGGTATTGCCCTTGGCAGCGAAATGTCCGGCGGAATCCGCAACGTTAGGATCGAAAACGTTACATCAAACAACACCCAATCTGCCGTCAGAATCAAAATCGCTCGCGGACGAGGCGATTTTTTCAAGGACATTTTTGTCCGAAAAAAAATTCTATCCACCATGAATTATGTCTTCTGGATAACTGAAGACTAAATCTCATGCGGATGACAAGTTCGATCCCTCGGCATTGCCATTGATTAAGAACATTAATTACAGAGACGTGGTGGCCGAGAATGTTAATATGTCGGCAAATTTGGCGGGGATTTCAGGAGATCCATTCATGGATATTTGTGTTCCGAATGTGAAGATTGGATTGTCGGCGACGCCTAAAAAGTTGCAGTGGAATTGTACGAACATTGAGGAATTTAGTAGCGATGTGGATCCGCCGCCATGTGCTCTGCTGGCTAAGGCAGCAAAAAGCGGTGGATGTGACTTTTCCGAGGATCAGCTGCCGATTGAGAATGTTCAGTTGAAGTCATGCTCGGTTGAAATTCCTACCTTCTCGTAAAGACTTTGTTTTTCTTTTTTTTTTTTTTTTTTAATTCTATGAAATAAATAATAATGAAAAATTTAATGAAGATATAGATAAAATGAGAAGTTTTAAATTTTGAAACTAAGCTATTTCAACTACATTTGTAATATTTCACTTAACAATAACTATTGTAACTCAAAACCATAAAAATAATACTCTAAAATTGAAAAAAAGAGAATATAACTTCTTAAATCCAAATATGTATGGATCCATCGAATTCATATCAATTAATTCAAGAGTGCTTTATTAGCTAGTTTTAATATTTTGAGTACCATTTCATGGTCAAGTTATGCCTCTTTATACACCACTGTAGTGAATGTGGATCAAACCTTGACCTTCAAATCTTCAATCTGACACTATCCCAACTGAGCTATCCCCGCTATTTGCTAATGTGAAAATGCATAAGTAGAGTTATCCCCGCTACAAAGTTTATTTCATTAAGAAATATTTTACAAATGAAACATTTCCTAGATTGCACAGTCAAGTTAGGACTCTCGACACCATTGCGGTGAACATGGATCAAACATATAACACCTTCAAATCTTCAGTCTAACGCTCTCCCAACCAAGCTATCCCCGCTATTTTAACATAATAAAAATGCATAAGTAGAGTTATTTCTTCTATTTAATCACCGCTAATTAGTTGAGTTATGCTTAATTTGAGAATTGATTAAAATCAAAATTAATGTGTAACTTTCTATCAAAGTTTAAATCGCAAATAAATATTCACTAATTAATAGATGAAATAGTCTAATTAAGACTCCGGTTTAAATGCGGTGAATGAGAATCAAACACGTGACCTTTAGATCTTCAATCTAACGCTCTCCCAACTGATCTATCCCCACCATAAGAGAACGGTAAGTGATAAAGCCCAAAGAAGTTTAAAGTTGTTATGTCTTGTGCAACTTAGATTGATTGCTATTATATGGATTGTTATATGGATGTTGTTGTTTGTTGTCATGCCTATTGGTTATAAAATTAATTATTTTGGTATCGCATTTGTCATGTTATGATTTTTGAATGAAATAAATGTGATAAGGGTTACACCCTTTGTGTATCGGGTAACCAGCCACCATTGGTCACATGAGTGATTGATGAAATTTATAAACGTGGTAAGGGTTACACGTTGTGTGTATAGTGTAGCCAACCACTATTGGTCACTAAGCATTGGATGCTGAAAGCTATTCTAGGTGAGTAGATTACATGCTATGTGTTATGAGTAATCAACCACCAAGGTCCCTTCATTTTGATTGATGAAACTATATGATGGTTTGCTTGTCTACCCACAATAGAGAAGTTAATGAGTATTTTCGTAATTACCCTATTTTCAAATGATTTTCAAGTAAGGTTGTAGCATGGGAGTGACTGATGACTCGTGAATGTATAGAGTAAAATGGTGTAAAATTCATAAGAATACATGTAAATATACAATATCACAAATAGTAAATAATAAGTATATTATCCTTTCGATAGAGAACCTCATTTTTTTTTTTTTTTGTTACTTTTGTTGCAGGAAATTAATTGAGTTTTTGGTCTTATTCAAATGGATTTGGGTGAACTACTAATTAAAAAAATTTGATTGCGAGTATCAATTGTTCCCGAACAACGAAGAACAACTAGAAAAATTAAGGAAGCTTTGGCTAGAACTGTTCAAATAGACAGTTTGTTGAATTTTGTGGCGGATTTTCGCTCATTTTAACTGATTTGCAAACCCACGGCGCACTTTCAAGGGTCATGTAGGGTGATTACTTCCATAATAGTTTTGTAATCTCTAATAACAGGGCTAAAAAAATTATTCATAACACTTCGACTACGTTCATGTATCCTCGCAGTGGAACTAGAGTATTAAAGATAATTCCCTTCTCTCATCTTCTTTCGAACAAGAGAACATTAAGAGAATAACTATGCATATAAAGTGGCCAACTAAGCAAACATGTAAATCATTAGTAACAACTCTTTAATAAAAATAAAATCACACCATCAACATACTCAAACAACATAAAACTCTTCCCCCTCCCCGGTAAGACTTATCTCTCCATACAAAATGATTTCAACGATGGAATCAACATCTTAATCGTGATAGAATAAGAAAAGAGAGGAAATGATTAAGAGTTATCAAGCTTTGTTGGTGTCCTTCAATGGAAGTCACCCTCCTTTGAGCTCTCTCATCCACCTCTTTGTCTTAATCTATCCTTTTTTATTTTCTTTTCATTCTCTTATCAACCGCTACTGAATTAGGGTTCTTCTTCCTTCTTGGTTTTCTATTCTGTTCGGTGGCCCTCTTCTTTTTAGGTAATCTTCCTGATAAGAACACCTTAATCCTCAGCTCAATGATCCAAGCTTTTGTTGAAGTAAGAACCCTTGAATCAAAGAAGAAGGCTAGAATTAGATTACCTCTTTGGATCAAAGATCTAGAACCAAGATTTGGAATCTTGTTCTAAATTGAGTCACTCCACAATAGAACTTGATCAAAGCTTGATTGAATGGCTCATATGCAATCTACCACAAGAATTGCATGAAGTTTTTATAGTATTATTAAAACACCTTATTTCGTATCACATTTTGTGTAATCTTTTTTATATTTTTAGTACAATAATTATACGGCGTAGGAATTGAATCTTCTGTCTTAAAAAAGAGAATGCATATCAATGTTGTGAAACTATGGTCATCTGTGGCATTTGTGAACGGTAATTAATTCTTCTTTAAGAACTAGCCGCTTTTACTTTTTTTTGTTTTTAGGAAGCTAATTAATTCTTCTTTAAAAGGATTCTTGGGCAAGCCCACTTTGTAAGTTAGGTAATCACTAACGTTGAACCTCATGTAGTATATAAAGGAGATGAAAAGGAAGGGAAAGCTCTCTAATTCAAGAGTGCTTGCAACTACGTCAATCTTTCGTTCTTCCAGCCTCAAGTTAGTCATTCTCTACCCCAAGCTGCATGCTCAAGGGAGTTGGCCTCCACTTTAAAAGGGAGGCCTCTTGCTTCATTTCATCCGCCCACTTGAATGGTTCAAAGCTAATTCAAGAATACATTTTTGCTCTATGCTAGCATTTTGTCCAAGAATACATTTTTGCTCTGTTTAAAGACAAGTTTAAATTATTAAGAATTTTATATTATTTTATACTTAAGATTAGTAGGATACATGTTATGATATGATTGATGAAATGATACGTATATGATATGATATGGTATGTTGAAAGACATGTTATGTGCATGATATGACATAACGCGATGTTTGGCATGAATGACACACAATAGATATGTTTTAAAGGCTATGTTATAAAATGATATGTTATAGGAAAATGGAAGGGGTTGTTTTACATAGTTTAATAAAAAAAAAATGTTAGGACCTCATGCATCATTGTATGATACATGCATCGGGGAATTAACCCTTTTGGGATGGGTACGGACACGTATATTACAAAAATAAAAAAGATCATTATGTTTATCATAATGCTACGACGGTCATTATTCCTACTGGGTGTCTGGCAATAGCATTAGAAAAATGTTAGCCTGACCAGAAAATGGGCCCAAGGTGTGTACGAACCCACTGGTGGGTCCATATTTGCTCGTATGGGCCATGTGTAGAGTAGTAAATAAACATTGAATGACCCGCTTAGGATAGTCACCTAAGAGAATATAACTTTTAAATGATAGGTCTTATTCATGATTGCGCGTGTTTGCATCTAACCCAAATAGTTGGGTAATATTTTTTAAAATACTCACATGCTACTTTTATTTTCTAGGTAAAGGCAAGGCACTCCTACACGGTTGACGGTGGTATCGCAATTTTATAAACCATGACACATGCATAAGATGGATAGGATAGTTGTATTTAATTTCATTGACTATAGTTTAGTATAAGGGTATTTATGTTTTATTTTTACTAATGTCTATTTTAATTTTCAGTTGTTTTGTTTTAAAGACTTTTTATTAAACATTAAGCCTATGACAAAGTTTTATGAATATGTTTCAAATGATTATTTTCGCACAAAATGGTTACATTACATATACGGTAACGATTTTAGGTTTATAAAAATCTCCCATTGTGACATTTTGGATGTTGGGCTAAGCATACAAGTGTGCAAACAAGCAAGTTTAGTACTTGAAAGCATGTAAAACGGTGAAATTCGAGCAAGTTTACAAGGAGTTTGAATGGAAGATGTGATGAGGATCAAGCCTAATTTGTTTTCCTTCTTGGCTTAATGTGCTCTCAATCCTTGAATGTCGAGACCTACACACTACCAACACCATTCGAGAAATGAACAAGCTTTAGAGATGTGCCAAAGTGCTAACATTTTGGTGTTGTAGTGTAGTTTCGATAAATAGTGTGTTGAGCAAGACATCAATCACTTTTAAGTAATGAACGGGATTTCGACATTTCTTTTGAATTCAGGACCTTGCAAAAATGTGAGCTCTCATGAGAAAGTTAGGTGCCCTGCAAAAAAGTTTTCCTATGGTATATGACTGAGTTTAACAGCCCTATATTACTACTAACTTAAAGTTGCTACCGTCATCCTAACATACTCTCTTGTGCGGAAATAAACATTTAAAACTTCATCATAAAACATTGTTATAGACTTACATGTTCGAAAACATATTTAAAACAACCTAACCAAATATAAAAAATAAAATAAACATTAAAGGTAAAAACACCCTACACTAATCTAAAATCTAAGAAATGAAATACCACTTATCATATGCAAGTGTCATGGTCTTTACATGTGATATCGTCGTCAACCGTACAGGAATGTCTTATCTTTATCTAAAATAGAATTAGCACACAACTTGAGTATTTTAAGAAATACTCGGTAAGTTACCCCACTATTGGGGTCAGGAAATGCAAACACATGCATTCAGAACCTATCGTTAAAACCATCATAGAGGTGGCCTTCCGTCCGAACAAAATTGGATGTGTAGTATTTCTTTACACATAACCCACATGTGCGAGCGTGAATCCCCAGGCGGTTCTCACCCCCTAGTCCCATCATAGTTAGGCTAGTTGTCCGTAGCCGAATGTCCGGAGGTTAGCAAACTTTCGAGTATCATGCGAGGCATGATGCTCATCATCATCATCATATTATATGTGTCCGTACTCATCATCATAAATGAGAAAGTAACCCGATGTATATGAACACACAGTATGCATGAGGTAACATCATTCACACATCACCCTAGGTAACATGCAGGCATTGACCTTCATACGTTCATCGTCATTAACATCAATTAGCGCTGTGTCTTAAAAAAGACGTCATCATAATATATCATGACATTTATTTAATACATACACTTCATCTTAAGTCATCTCATCATCATACGTCATACATCATCATGTTATCATACATCATCATCATCATGTCATCATATCATGTACATCATCACATCATCATATAACATTATCATATCATCATATAACGTCATCTCTTCATCACACACGTCATCATATTATCATATAACGTCATCACATCATCATATAACATCATCACATCATCATACAACATCAATACATCATCATATAACATAAAACATAAATGACACGTGCAAGGGCACTGGGCACGTGTCGTCATACAAAGTTATATCTTGGTTGGCCTTAGCAAAAGTTATATCTTGTTCCAAATTTGCTTGTTTTCGCCCTTCAAATTCATTCTCACTTATGTAAAGGTTTCACCTATTTTGAATACTCATTTAATTGCCTCGGTAAAAATCGGATTTCATGCTTTCATTATTTCTCAATTGTGTTTGATAGTAAGACTTAGATTAAAAAAATATATATATGTCAATATTATTTCTAAAATCTTTCTTTCCTTGTTTTTTTTCTCTATGTATTTCCTTTGTTTTTCTTTTAATTTTGTTCTGAGGTACCTTTTGGCCAAGATCAATCATTCCTTACTTCTTTTTTTAACTTAATTTTCTCGAACTCATAAAAAATTTAGCAATTATTTATATATATATATAATGGGATTTTTTAAAAGCGAAATTAGGATAAAATAAAAGAAAGGGGTAAGATATAATTTTTTAAAATGAAATTAGGATGACAGGGAAAGAAGGTCTAAGATAGAACTATTATCAGTTAAATCTAAGAAACTTTTGTTCCGAAATTTTTCTGATCTTGAAATAATTTGGGTTGTTTATCTAAAGGGGTTCGTGTTCAAGAATGTGCGTCAAGTCAATCAAGTATTTGCGAAGCATGGATACATGATATGTCATATATTGCAGAGGGACTGTGCAAGGCAATATATCATTGGTCTAATCCAACCTACAATGTGGAAAGGTCGGATGAAGCATGGACTTAGCTTGTCGTTCATTCGAACCTTAGTATATCGAGACTAGTCATTCAAGCATACCTTGATTAGTTCCTTATATTCAATAATTATCTTCATGGTCGGATCATATCCTCCTATCAAAGCTAATGTACTCAATAGAAAATGCTAAGGTGTTCATATTAATGCTAGAAAACCTCGAATACTTAATGAAACCTAAATTCTCAACTTTCCCACTCCCCTCAAAGTGACTTGCTTTCTTCTTTTTACACATTTTTTATAAGGGTAACCCCTTGTTTGGTACCTAGTTTTGCAGGGAAGATCTTGGTCTAGAGTTTTGAGTTATTATTCCTTAGACTTTCCCCTGAGCGTCTTGTGAGGTCCTATGCTCAGTGAACAACTTAATCCTGATCTATGCTCGAGGCTTCATATGTTCTCTGCAACATAGTCTAATACTTGCATTTAAGGATTCATGCGTTCCGTGCGATACAATTTGCGAACCTAAGTCCAAGGCTTCATGTGTTCCTTGCAACATAGTTTGAGTACCTACGTCAAAGGTTTCTTTCATTCCCTACGACAAAATCTGTGTCATAAGGCCATGTTTCACTGCTCATCGGGAAGTCTTTAGAACATCACAAGTTCTCATTTTGAAGTTCTTTGTTAAGTCTTGAAGTACAACTAAGGAAAAATTCTTAACAAGTACACTCTAATCCATATGAGTCATAAACTCAACTTTTCTTTGCATATATAAATCTTTCATAAGCATGTTGTCACTTGGTATTCATAAAAACTTTGATTTCTTATAAGGTGTCTTGAGGGGTATTTACGTATTTTTCCTCTTAGTTCATATCCCAAAGTTGTCATAATCTTCCTACAATCTTTCATACTTACCCTTAATATTGTATATGAGTCTAATATAAATTTTCTTAGTATTTTGAGTCTTTTAAAGGCTTGAAGGGGTTAGAATTCTCATAAGAGTATTTTGGTCATCTACCACCTCAAATATTTGTTTAAATCCTCGTCATATTTCCATGACCTTGTAACTTTGTATAATCACTTTAAACCACGACATAAGGCTTCTCATCAAATTTCATGTCATTTAGAGGTCGCCTTGGTCATAAGCCAACGATACATAAATATAGGGACATTTTAGTCATTTTACACCTACCATTGGTTTATCCTCTTATCATAATCTAATGATCACTAAATTTCATACATAATCTTATCATATCATATTGAGTCTTCTCCTAAAATTTCATGAGCAACAGAATCTATTTAGTACGTTTGTAGCTCACACGCTTTATTGAAATCAACATTCATGTGGACACTAACGTTGAAAAACCTTAAATACTTAACATTAACTTCAAATTTCTCACTTCATTTAAGAGGTTTGCTTTCTTCCATCAACTAGATTAATAGTTTTTCTAGCTTCATACATTAAATTGTCCTTCGAGTCAAATTCTCTCAACTTTGCTAAAGGTGTAAAATTAACGTCCTTGCCCATGCATTCTCAGGGTCTCCTTTTAACAATTTTCCTATAACCATACTACCGGAAAGACACCACAAATTTTTTTTAACTCCTTTGTGTCACCAAGAAAGGAGCTTAAAAAAATTCTCCTTTAAAATTGGTATTATATAACCATAGTGAATATTCTTACCTATAATAAAACTTGGGATACTTAAAAATCCAACTTAAAATTAGAGTCTTGAAATCTTAGTTATGATAATAACTTTGAAACAGCTTGACATTACTCGAAAAATTCATCGTTAATTTTTTACAAAAGTGAGATTTTGCGATGCATTCGTGTAGGGGTATAAGGAAGATTACCACGAAACTTCTAGTTGATTTAGAGACAATGACACACCTTTGTAATCATCGTGGATCCTCCATGGAAGTCCATTTTAAATCATGGTTTCCTAAATTTAAGACTTCTTGACAATTTCATACCGTAGTCCATCTCCATATATACCTATAAAACTTTGAACATGATCGTAATACCTCATCCAAATTGTGGCTCGTTACTTTTAATTCACCTCATAACTTTCATACTTGCACATACGAGGAGGGAACATGAATCATTAAATTTCATTCACTATAAATAAGGAATTTAGCTCTGAAAGTTGTAGGAACTAACCTAAATTGTGAAATCCCACATCGATTGAAGAGGGGAACGAAACATTCTCAATGTGAAAACCTCTCCCTAGCAGACACGTTTTAAGACCTTGAGGGAAAGTTCATAAGGGTTCAAATAGAACAATATCTACCCGCGGTGGACTTGAGCTATTACATGAGTGTTCCCTCTTATCTCAAGAGCGAGTTCTCTTCTCCCCATATCAACTTTATAAATCTCTTACCAACCATCTATTGAGTAAAACCCTACTCGAACCAGATGTAGATCACCTTTGAATGCCTATAAAATTGGGTTACTAAATTTTTATTTATACTCATCCTTGTTACTTTAATTGATTGAACAAGAATTAGGAGGCGGATGGCCCGGAGCATACCAAACCAGTGCAGATACAAAGGGAGCACGAATTCTAAGTCAGGAAATTATTTTCATTGTATTCGAGTTTCAAATAATTTGATTTTTTGTAATGTCGTTATCTTTGTAATTATAAATTTTAAGTTTACTTTAAGATCTTTTACTTGTATTTAATTTTAATGTCGCCAAACTCCTCCATTTATTTTATTTTCAAATGATATCATACTTTTTAAAATCCTCTGTGCATTACACGTAATAGTTCGTAATTTAAAACCTCAAAAAATGAATCATTATAATATACTAAAATTCTACCCGATTGTCTCAAATTTAGAAAGGTTGCCTATACGCCATATTTGAACATAGTGGGACAGTATATATCATAAAATGCTTCCTTTAGCTGAAGCCACGTAATAGCAAGTGGCATTTATGGTATTGATTGTCTCAAATTTAGAAAGGTTAGTTTATAAGTCCATTCTTTTTCATTTCTTAGGTTTAGATTTGCATGTTAGACTCATTCAAATAGTCTTGATTGAAGAATCACAAGTTCAGAACACGAGAACATTCATCAATGAATGTTTCATAAAGCTTAGCAGCACATGCCTAGTTTATTAATAATGTTCTTCAACTTTCGTGTGAACACCAAAATCCAACATCGACTGTGGCTATAACACAGTTTTCTCTTTTCCAACCAAACAGTAAGTTCCCTCAGACAGGGACGGCTCCTTCGACGAAGAGATGCTGTTCCTGTTTTGTTCTTCACACTTGACCAACCACACCATATTCTAAACTCGTCTCCTTTCCCACCAACCCCGACATCGAGTCTGGTTTACTCTAAACAGTCAATTCCATCTCGATTCAATTCTAAACTTAGATAACTATTGCAATTTTTGTGTTAGGTCAATTCCATCTCTTTGTCTATGGATTCACGGCCGAATTTAAAGAAACTATACCATTTTTAGATTTAATACAAGTCCAGTGACTCGAGAACCCGATGAGCTTGGATGTGCAGCGCTGTTAACCTCTTAACCTCTGCTCTGGATCAAGCGTGGAGCCGAATTGGCTGGCTGGCTGCCCATATCAAGGAGGCTGATTTCTCTCCCAGAAGCTGCCTTATGTCTTCATGTATGGTTGCTAGAGGAGGCCTTCCCCTCCCATTTACATGTCCAATAAGAAGCAGTAAGAATTCACCACATTTCAACCTAACCATAAGAAAAGTTGAATGGGGAACAAAAATTAGATAGGAAATTAAGGAAATACATTGTACTGATAGGCTTATAAAAGGACTATCTCTCTCCCCTCTTGGTGGAGTCCCCGAGAACATAATAGCACAACCCTGTAGTTCTGCCTCTTGCTCATCTGCTTCGTACTCGAAAAATTAAGCAAGATTTGTCGGAAATCGTCAGTTGGGTTGGTCCAAATTGATAAGGATCATAGTGTTCTAAATGTTCCAATTTAGACCTATTACACAATCCAAGGCCAAAAAAGACTTGACAAGCATTCATTCTTCATCTACAAAATTGGATAGACTCAGTTCAACCATCATTTCATGTGTTACAGGTTGATTCGATTGAGAAAGAACAGAGTATTATGTAAAGATTCTTTTGTGGGGAGACTATAAATAGCCACAACCAGTACGAAAACAAGTGCATCATAACTTGACATACTACTTCCATTCCGTATTTAACACGTCATTAGGTGAAATATTATTTTACTTTATGGGTTCCACTCGAGTCTTAAATGGTTCTTGAATTGAGGTAGTATGGATAAAAAAAATTCCAATGATAGCAATACCATTTGATTGGCCGACGAATCCAACATTACTGAAATTAAAGCATTTGCATGCGCCTCGTTCAAGTACTCCACGGATTGATAATATATTCATCAAAACCTGCACAAAAAAGTAGAAGAGAAGATGCATATAAATTCTAAGACAAAGATATACAGAATAGGGAAGGGAAGTCCATGACTATAAAAAAGCTCCCATTCGGCTTTCATAAGAAAACTAGAGTGAGTATACAGTTCGTCAACCAAGTTTGTTCCGGAGTCGTAACGTTGGTAATGCAAAGATTCTGTCATTCCTCAAGAAATTTTTCAATTTGCACAGCTCACTTACAAGAGTTTGCTTCTTGTACTACAAATGCATCGTTTTATCCCCACCGTATATAAATAAACCAAAATCCACTCCACATTTTATATTGCAGAAATATAACATTAATGTAACGGCCCAAGCCCACCACTAGCCTTCGAGCTTTCCCTCAAAGCTTTAAAACGCGTCTGCTAGAGAGAAATTTTCACACCCTTTAAGGATGTTTCGTTCTCCTCTCCAACCGATGTGAGATTTCACAATTAACCCTGTAGACCTTTTGAGGTCTATATGGTTAGAAAGAAACTAGCATTTTCAACGATGAAAACTAAGACTCTCGAGCTATCATCTCTTCCATTACGTATATTTCAACGACATGGTGAAAAATTATAGCTTATCCTCCCTTGTAGCTCAATGGACTAGTTTATTGTAAGCATCTAGATAGGAAGTTATACTTTCGTTTTTGCAATTTGATCTTATCCATGAAATGAATTTTTCCTATCCATATATATCATTAAACTGACAGATTAATTTGAAGCTCATATCTCAACACCCCTGCCGTTCAATCTAGTACAATAGCAGTACATATATGAAGTACACAACAGGATGATGGTTCATGCAATTATGAGCAGTTAGCTATTCCAAACACTTCAAAAGTGACAAGATCATAATGGAATGGCACAAGAGCTTGCAAAATCTCGATGACATACCGGAATTGCCTTGTGCCGATGGGCTAAAGCAGCGCTCTCTCTGTGAAGGAGACAACAACCTTCCAGAGCTCGTAGCGCAAGGCCAACTTCCGCATCCGTTGAAGGACTAACGATCCTCAAAGGTTCCACTCCAAAAATATTATCTAAATTTACCACAGGATCATCCTCTGATTCTTGTAATGACTGTTGAAATAGAACTGGAACCACTGTCACATGACCAAAATGGAGAAAGAACAACAACATTTTATTGCACACAAGAGAAATAGTTTCAGCAATCCACACATGATATTTGGAGCTTGGTTTCAAACCAAAAAAGCTACAGAGATCCGTAATTTTCTATAATTCAGTAAACTTTCCGAAACCCAATGTATTAGACATTACGCGAGAAACAAAAATGCAGTCGACTCAATCTTCTCCTTATCACTAAGTGCAAAATCAAACTAACGCAAGAAACGAGAACTGGGGAGTCTCAAACCTTGAAGCGTAGGCACGGACTGAGTCTGGCAGAAGAGCTCGATCGTAAAATTGGACTGGGCAATAGAACGAAGGGACTTGAGGAGGCTGCGAAGACCAAGGACTCGGAGAAAGCTAAACTCGGCGCTGGCGTCTCTAAGGCCTGTTCGGAGCGCAAAAGTAACTTCGCGGCTGAGCCTCTGATGGTTCAAAGTATTGACCAATTCACCGACGGCCGAGGACGTTGCTAACGCCGATTGGTTTTCCGGCGAAGATTCTGCGGAGGACTTCGCCGTGAGTCCGTCGGTCCACAATGCTTTTTTGAGGTACATCTCCGAATAGGATGTGTGGTGGATGTGTCGGGGGTCTGAGAAAGAGAGTTTGAGGATCGATGCGACGGTGGTTTGTTCTTCGAAGATCGGAAACGGCATCACGAATGACGCCGATAGCAATTAGTTAAGCAAAGCTTAAAAAACGGCCATTGAACTCAATTCGTGTAGCCTTTAAAACCGACATGTCGATGAATCAAATTTACCACCTAATTTGGCTTCCATTCACAGCTCAAGGATATGGTTGGGCTCACCGGCATATTTCCTTTCGAACCTCTCTTGTTCCAATCCTCCTCCTCCTCCTCTAAATCCAGTGCCTTAAAATTCCACCTTCATAAGTCCATCTCTATGCGCCTCGTCTCCACTCCAATTCCTACTCGTGTACATCTACTCGATAGGGTGTGTTCATCCATTTCAAGTTTTAAGTGATGGCTCGTCCAGAGATGTCTATTTACTGGGTAAGTACTAGTTCGTAATCGAATGAACCATCTTCAAGCTCAAGAAACTCAAGAAAGATCAAGTAGGTAATCACCCACGCTTCCACCAAAAAATACTTGTGACGGTTATATAAAACCAGAATTTTAGACTCAAATTTTGTAGGGAGTGGCACAGATTTAGTTGGCCACTCTCCAGTAGAATGATTTTTGAGATTTGTTCAGAAAATAAAACAATTTGAACGTAGTCAGAATTCAGTTAATTTTCTCTCTCTCCTTTTTTGTTATGCATTTTCTTCCAACAACCAATTTCAAGATCGATGTATATCATTACAGAGGAGCCAACCTATCAACAAACAAGTTGAATAGCTCAAGTGGTTAGAATTTTGACCTAACATCACAAAGGTCTCAAGTTCGAGCAGAAGAAAATGTAAAGTGTAAAAACACACACATCGTGGGGCCCATCTCGGGGCAGGCTCACTCACTCACTCCTCCACGCCGACGCCGTGATGACGGGCGTCAAGTTATCGTTGAGCGAGTGATCAGGGAGACAACGATTGCCCGTCGTTCAGTATCCTATCCTATCCAATATTGACAAAGTCCAATTATAACGAATGGATTGACAAAGTCCAATTATAACGAATGGATCTTGTTGATGCGCGTCAATCTACAGGCGCAAGGGTTATGGCATGCTGTCTCTCCAGAGGGAGGAGAAACGATTGAGTACCGTGAGGATCAGTTGGTGTTTGCCGCCATATTACGATCTGTGCCCCCAGAGATGCTGGCATCTCTCTCCATCAAGCGCACCGCGCAATCGGCCTGGGATGGAATCAAATCCCGTCGGGTCGGTGTAGTGCGAGAATCCAACATCGAGCAGTTGCGGAAGGAGCTCTCGGAGATCCACTTTAAGGACGGTGAATCCGTCGATGATTTTTCAATGCAAATCACGGGGCTCGCCAACAACATTACCACACTCGGTGGCAGCATCAGCGAGACAGAAATCGTGAAGAAGATGCTGCAGGTTGTCCCTGATCACCTCGAGCAAGTTGCGATTTCAATCGAGACATTGCTTGACGTGAACGACCTAACGGTAGAAGAGGTGACCGGAAGACTGCGTAACGTCGAGCAGCGGAAGAAAAATACCATTTCAGCTGTCGACAAGGGGGGTCGTCTACTCCTCACTGAGGAGGAATGGCTTGCACGTCTAAAGCTCCGTGACAACACCGGCGAGAGCAACGGGTCCTCCTCCAGCCGCAAAGACGGTAAGAAGCCATGGATCTCCCACGGGCGCATGCGCGGGAAAGATGGGAATCAAAAGAAGGAGTCGACCAATGGCAGGCCGATCTGCTCGAACTGTGGGAAGAGAGGACACCTAAGCAGGAATTGCTGGAGCAAGCTTAGGAACAAGGAGAAGGCCGAAAAGGCCCATGTGGCTCAATCCGAGGGAGGACGAGCCAGCTCTCTTCATGGTATAGTGCGGGAATCCAACATCGAGCAGTTGCGGAAGGAGCTCTCGGAGATCCACTTTAAGGACGGTGAATCCGTCGATGATTTTTCAATGCGGATCACGGGGCTCGCCAACATCATCACCACACTCGGTGACAGCATCAGCGAGACAGAAATCGTGAAGAAGATGCTGCACCTGGGATGGAATCAAATCCCGTCGGGTCTGTGTAGTGCGGGAATCCAACATCGAGCAGTTGCGGAAGGAGCTCTCGGAGATCCACTTTAAGGACGGTGAATCCGTCGATGATTTTTCAATGCGGATCACGGGGCTCGCCAACAACATCACCACACTCGGTGGCAACATCAGCGAGACAGAAATCGTGAAGAAGATGCTGCAGGTTGTCCCTGATCACCTCGAGCAAGTTGCGATTTCAATCGAGACATTGCTTGACGTGAACGACCTAACGGTAGAAGAGGTGACCGGAAGACTGCGTAACGTCGAGCAGCGGAAGAAAAATTCCATTTCAGCTGTCGACAAGGGGGGTCGTCTACTCCTCACTGAGGAGGAATGGCTTGCACGTCTAAAGCTCCGTGACAACACCGACGAGAGCAACGGATCCTTCTCCAGCCGCAAAGACGGTAAGAAGCCATGGATCTCCCACGGGCGCATGCGCGGGAAAGATGGGAATCAAAAGAAGGAGTCGACCAATGGCAGGCCGATCTGCTCGAACTGTGGGAAGAGAGGACACCTAAGCAGGAATTGCTGGAGCAAGCTTAGGAACAAGGAGAAGGCCGAAAAGGCCCATGTGGCTCAATCCGAGGGAGGACGAGCCAGCTCTCTTCATGGTAAGTGCATGTGTCCCCATTGTTGATTCCAAATCCACGGAAATGGAGGTAATCAACAACGATGTTGAACTCGAGAAAGAGCTCCAGCTGGGCGTAGCAAAGGTGGCACCAAAGAGCTCCAGCTGGGCGTAGCAAAGGTGGCACCAGCTAGGGAGCCAATTCAACTGGAGAAGGAGCGAGTGTTCGCTCAGATCAGCGAGCGGGACGAGCAACACAAGGACCGGCGATGGATCCTAGACACAGGGGCAACAAACCATATGACTGGGGCTAGATCTGCATTCTCCGAACTCGACTCAGGAATCCGCGGGACGGTGAAATTCGGCGATGGATCCGTCGTCGAGATCGAAGGACGCGGCACCATCCTGTTCGCCAGCAAGGGAGGCGAGCATCGCAAGCTGACCGACGTCTACTTCATCCCGAGGCTCAAGGCTAACCTTGTGAGCCTAGGTCAACTCGATGAGACAGGCTGCTTCATCTCCATCGAGCGCGGACTACTCAAAATTTGCGATAATCAACGACGGCTGCTCACACAGGCAAGGCGCACGACAAACCGTCTTTACATCCTGGAGTTAGAGATAGAGCAACCTGTCAGTCTCTCGGCCAAGACCGAAGAGGTATCTTGGAGGTGGCACGCAAGGTACGGGCATTTAAACTTTCCTGCTCTAGAAAAACTACAGAAGGAGGAGTTAGTGCACGGTTTGCCAGCAATCAAAGGTGTGAACAAGCTGTGCGACGGGTGCCTCATCGGCAAACAGAGGCGCACACCCTTTCCGTCTCGAACATCCTATCGAGCCGATGAGCCGTTGAAGCTTGTACACTGCGATATCTACGGGCCCATCAAGCCGGCGACCCCAGGCGGTAAGAGTCTCTTCCTTCTGTTAGTCGATGACAAAAGCCGCTTCATGTGGCTGACCCTGCTGCAAGCGAAAAGTGAGGCGGCAGAGGCGGTTAAGTGCATTAAAGCGCGAGCGGAGGCCGAATGTGAGAAGAAGATGCGAGTGCTGCGCACAGACCGAGGCGAGGAATTCACCTCGACAAGTTTCGGTAAGAGTACTGTGACGAAATCGGCATACAACGGTACCTAACGGCGCCCTACTCCCCCCAACAGAACGGAGTGGTGGAGCGCCGGAATCAGACCATCGTCGGGACAGCAAGGTCATTGTTGGTGACGGCCGGGATGCCTGAGAGATTCTGGGGAGAGGCAGTAATGATGGCCGTCTATCTCCTCAATCGGTCACCAACCCGAAACCTTGACGGGAAGACACCATATGAGGCCTGGTACAACAAAAAACCAGTGGTACATCATTTTCGCGTGTTCGGCTGCATCGCATACATGAAGGTAACACGTCCCCACCTCGCTAAGCTCGATCCTAGGGGGCTGAAGGTCGTTTTTATCGGCTATGAACCCGGGAGCAAGGCGTACAGACTATATGATCCTGTAGGGGGGCGAGCTCACGTGTCTCGCGACGTCGTCTTCGACGAAAGCACCTTCTGGCAGTGGAATGACGTGATCGAGGCAGACCATAATCTAAATCAATTTACGGTGAAGTACCTCGTCACCGAGCCGGAAGAAGGAGGAGCCCAGCATCAGCAGCCGTCACCGCCGCCAGCAGGTGCAACCCCTGAACCAGTGAAATTCGCAACACCACGGACTGCGGATTCGACGCTGGATGCCGATCACGATACTGATCTGGAGGCCAGGTACCGGAGGATGGACGACCTAGTAGGAGAAGGTGAACCACCTGGACTGGCAGTGGGCGAGCTCGAAGAAGTGGCCGAACTACATGCCATTAGTGCAGATGAACCGAACACCTTCGCCGAAGCAGAAAAGAACCCGTGCTGGCTGAAGGCAATGCAGGAGAAGATGACATCCATCACCGAAAATCAGACGTGGAGTCTGGAGGATATGCCGCCGGGACACCAAGCCATAGGGCTCAAATGGGTCTTCAAACTAAAGCGCAACGAAAAAGGAGAAGTTGTGAAGCACAAGGCCCGTCTGGTGGCGAAGGGCTACGTCCAGAAGCAAGGAGTGGACTTCGAAGAGGTATTTGCGCCAGTGGCAAGGTTAGAATCCGTTCGTTTCTTACTTGCAATTGCAGCACATTACTCTTGGGAGGTTCACCATATGGATGTAAAGTCTGCTTTCCTTAACGGAGAGCTGAAGGAGACTGTTTATGTCCGACAACCACCTGGCTTCCTGGATAACAACAACCCCAATAAAGTATTGCGCCTGCACAAGGCACTCTACGGGCTTCGACAAGCTCCACGAGCCTGGAACGCGAAGCTCGACAGTACCTTACTGTCACTGAAATTCAAACGTTGCGCCTCTGAGCATGGCATGTACACGCACGACCATGACAAGAAGCGACTAATCGTGGGAGTGTACGTCGACGACCTCATAATCACTGGAGGTGACATGGAAGTCCTCGGAAGGTTCAAGAAGGAGATGTCGAAAAACTTCGAGATGGGCGATCTCGGCGTGCTCAGCTACTATCTCGGCATCGAAGTGCAACAGAATTCTACCGGCATCTCCATCTGCCAAAGTGCATACGCAAAGAAGCTGCTGGACACAACTGGACTTGTGGACAATAATCCTACAAGGACGCCAATGGAGGCCCGACTCCAACTAAGGAAGGCTGGCACTACGACGACAGTCGACTCCACCAATTACCGCAGCATTGTCGGGAGTCTGCGTTATCTGGTAAACTCTCGTCCTGATCTTGCTTATTCTGTTGGATATGTGAGCCGGTTTATGGAAGCACCTAGGGAGGAGCATTTAGTGGCTGTCAAGCGCATCCTGCGCTATGTAGCTAGAACCAGAGGCTGGGGTGTAAGATACTGCGCAGGGAGCGGAAAGGAGAAACTCAAGCTAGTTGGCTACAGTGATAGTGACATGGCCGGTGACGTTGATGATCGTAAGAGCACTAGCGGAATGATCTACTTTCTCTCAGGCGGCGCAATCTGCTGGCAACCAACAAAACAGAAGGTAGTTGCTTTGTCTTCCTGTGAAGCAGAATACATCGCCGCTTCGATGGCAGCAACACAAGGGATCTGGCTTGCGCGACTAATGGAAGAACTCATCGGGAGAGAAAGTGATCCACCAATGCTATACGTAGACAACAAAACTACGATCTCCCTGATCAAAAATCCAGTTTTGCATGAACGAAGCAAGCACATAGAAATCAGATTCCACTAAATTCGAGAATGTGCAGATCGAGGGCTCATCAAAATTGATTACATCCGAACAGAGGAACAACTTGGAGACATCTTCACCAAGTCCCTGGCGCGGGTGAAATTTGAAGAACTACGCTCAAAGATCGGAGTTCAAATAGTAAGGTAGATATACTACAGGTTTAAGGAGGAGATTGTTAGATAAAACCTGAGTTTTACCATTCTTTCTTATTCACACGATTTCAGAAAATCGTCAGTTTGACCATTTGACAACACACGTCGAATGGATCACCAGAATTTTAGACTCAAATTTTGTAGGGAGTGGCACAGATTTAGTTGGCCACTCTCCAGCCATTTTTAGAATGATTTTTATTTTAAATAGGAGATTTGTTCAGAAAATAAAACAATATGAACGCAGTCAGAATTCAGTTAATTTTCTCTCTCCTTTTTTGTTACGCATTTTCTTCCAACAGCCAATTTCCTCTCACCGAAATTCTGTGAAAAACAACAGTGACTAGGACTTGGGCATAAGGACTATTGGCATGTTTTATAACCAATTTGAGCATGAAAATAGGTAGCTCGGATTAAGAATTTGAATATTTAAATGGTTTAATTATATTGCACGTTTTAGGGCTTTTGCTACACTAAATTCAACTCTTATTGATTTAAATTCTCTGTTAGGACTCTAGCATGATGTGGCCTAATGTACTTTGCTTGATATCCATAATTATAGTGATTTAATGTTATTTGTTGGAATATCTATTTATGTTCTGATTTATATTGGACACATATGTTATGCGTCCAAGAGGATATGTGTACTATTCTAATGAGCGTAAGCCTATGATTTGTGTTTCCTTTGTCCTTGAGTCACATTTATATTTTGTTATGACGATATGAGTCAATTAGGTCTATGTGTGGATGGTTAGAGCGTAGTCCTTAATTGTGACCTCGCCTCAACATGTGAGTCTACTTTGTAGGAATAAGACATCGCCCGCTTAAGGCCCATGTCACATTGTTGGGTACTATTGAGAGAGTAAGAAATGAGAGGCTAAATACACCTAGAAACTCGAACAAATCCTAATGGGTGTCTTGCACCCTTAGACTAAGAGGAAGTAGGGTATACAAACCTTAAGAGCTTATAGGGCTAGAGAAAACTCAAGCTATGGAACTGGCCAACTCTAGAGCCCTAAATGCGCCCATAACAACCTTGAATATGAGATATTTCAATGATAGTTTACAAATAAGTTGCTTACTGATTGAATTTGATGATCTTGCGCGTTTTTTTATTTTTGTCTTCTTCGTCTTCGTCTTCTTCTTCTTCTTTCTCCCGACATTTTAACTCGTCGATTAATTTGTATGACCATCGAGGAACTTTTTTATGGATTTCTCTTAGTCCAATCGAGTTTCGAGGACTTGCTTTATCGTTGTCGGGAGTTATAATTGCATCGAATAAAAATTTTAAATATTTTATTCGATCTTCTGATTCAATTTTATCTTCAATTTGTGGATAATTAGTATTAAGAAAGATAGTATGAATCTTCCCATTATTCTTTGTTTGTAGATTGTAAGTGTCCCCGTTTTCAATTTTGAAAATTTGTCACCCTCATAACTTGAAGTCTATACGGCGGTCTATGATTCAAAGTTTCGAAAAAAAAACCAAATCACTACAATGACACATTGATTATTATTTTATTTCACACCCATCATTCTTAAATATTTCATTTATAGTAAGCAATGAAAGAGAACTAGAAAATACAAAAGACAAAAATTTTAGTACTATATAGAATAAGTATACAAAGACCACTTCATTGATATATGAAAAGTTCGGTGTACTCAATTGAGCCGTGACTCACAATAGCAACCTAAGAGATTTAAATTAGATGGACTAAATTTGTAATTTAACCGAAAATTAATTTTTAGGACGTATTTCTTGTTCTCTTTTTATTAAGGAGATATAGTGTAACGACTCGACTTTTCATACACAGCGGTAATTTTAATTTTAAAATAAAATTACTCAAATGAAGTAATTTATTAAAATCATGCACGAGTACCCATTCAAAGAAAGTTTAAAAACTGAGTTTGTCTCCCTAACTCCCAATAAACTAGGTGTTCTTTATTGAAAACATCTATCAATGAAAACATAAAATTTTTGAGCTACGTTATGATTGATTTCTTCATCCTGCTCGTTAATTTCGTGCCACAGTCTTGCCTGAAAAATCATTTTAAAAATAGAGGAAGTATTAAAATATTCAGTAAGGGATTCCCCTGATGGAATCAAAATACATAAACCATCATATGACATCAAAAAAAATCAAGGGACCTTAGTGGTTAATTACCCAAAACACATTAATTTTCTGATGGAGTTAATATAAGGGGAAGCAATTTGGATCTTAGGCACTCTTAGAATATCAATTATAGTAAATAACTAGCATGTTCACAAGTATTAAAACTCAAGGTCTTTGAGTTAAACCTTTTGTAGTTCAAATTCCTTTTTCCTCACGAACCGATTTCGAACCACCACTAGTGTCTTCTCCACTATTCTCCGGCCTTAGAATGGGATTGTGGAATCCAGTGAGTGACTAAACTTGGGAGGAATTAGTATATATGAAGAGAGAGTTTGTGAGAGTTTTTCTCAAGGTTTTTTCAAGGGAGACGTTTCATGTACCTTGATCACTTTATTTATAGAGTCATGTTTGCACGTTCATGCAAATTTGATATCACTAAATTTTGACACTCAAAATTCCACTCAAATTTGTGGGGTTTATTTTGCAAGCATGGAAGTTTTGTTAAACTCAAAATTTAACTAAAACATTTTGACTTTCTTTATTTTAATTCAACAATTAATTTGAATAATTAATTTCAAATTAGAGTAATATTAAATGATTAATTAAACTATTGAATTAATATTTAAGATTAATTCAAATGTCAATTTCAATCAATTCGGACACATATTTGATTAAAATATTTAAATCTTATTTAAATATCTCAGATTCTCTCTTTTTGTTAATTCGTAAATAAAACAAAAATGCGGTTAAATATATCGTATATATATAGCGCATATTCCCTAATTTGAATTTGAACACTTCGAACTCACTCGTTAAATTGTTCTATGGTTTAGTCCGATATGAGCTAGCAAAGGGACCTAATGGACCTATATTTCATGGGCTCCAACGATCCAAGATTAACCGGTTAAACTCATTAACCTTGTTAACGTTAACTACTAGGACACTCCAATATAGCCTAGTAGTTACACTTCTCTCACTATAGATATATTTTTGTCCATTTAATAGAACCATGATTAGTAAGTCGATCCTTCATAAGTTGTTCATAACTAGAGCTGGGTCAATTTATCGTTTTACCCCTGAAGTTACTTCTTGTTCCTTATGTTCCACTGATCCTCTAATGAACAATTGGTTTGTGGTCCAACCAGTAAACCGAATCCCTCTCAGGCCAATGAGAGGGTGGGGCCCCTTGTTCAAGACCTAAAGTCAATACTTATGGGAAATACCTCTCTTCTATCCCTAAAAGTGGGTAGGAGTGAATTTCATCTTGCACCCCACGTCCCCAACCATTCACACAGTCTTACCCCTGAAACCCTAAAATGGGAGGCTTATTGAATCGGCGAACTCGAGCTACTCTCACCCATGCAAACCTAAAGATAATTTCGAATAAACAAGAGTTCATAAATAGCTTAGGATTAAGATCGAGTTTCCTAGGTCATCGAATGAAAAGAAAATCAGTCTCAACAGTAAACGATTATAAAATGAGAGTGATTTTCTTCATGGTCCAATCTTATGCAATACTCATTGCATAGGATACCCCGACTCACATGTCTCCACATGTACAATTTAGTGATCACATTGTTTATATCATATACAAAAGTAGGTTACATCCATAGTGTCCCTAGGATAAGATACTCAGCCTTATCCCTGAACTATAGATCGAACTTGATTCACTCTTGTCTCTACATATAGTTCAAGTAATCATACTATAGTCAAAGTGTTTTTATTTTATTGAATTTAGATTAATAATTGTAAAATTCATTTTATTCAATAATAATCTTTACCGAATAAACATCAATAATAACTTTATTGAAAATAGAATATGTTTTTGTTTACAAACTATAAGTTTGAGGACATAAAACCCAACATTTTCTCCCACAAGAAAATTAACATCCCTCCTTATTCCTTAAAATGATTATCAATGATTGGTTACCCGATTCACACGTGTAACCTTTACCTTGATAATCATTTTAAGCAATCACCCTGCAAAGTGACCATTAGTGGCTAGTTACCCGATACACACAACGTGTAACCCTTACCACAACCACCTCAATCATCAAACATAATATGCTAGGTCCCATACTTTTGTGAGCAAACATACATCATGTCACACCACTCACAACAAACATATTTTAATCATCGAACATAATAGGTATGCAATAGGTTTCAACATATTTATTTTCATGGTCAACATATCATAATATCATACACCACACAATAACAAACATATTTAACCTTTTTTTAGAAAAACAAAAACATTTAAGTTTCAATAGGAAGGTCCCTTACTTGGGTCCTTTCTAATCATCCCTACAGATATTGGTCAACTCCGACCTAGATCGAGCCTACTAACACTAAAATTTAACCAACCCAACTTGACGTGATACAACTACTCTCACGAATTATAGAGTTTTATTGCTTACCTTCTTCCTACGTAGAGGTTGGGTCCACCCCAACTATCCAAAAAAAGAAACCATATTGAAACTTTGTTGGTTGACACATTGTACCTTGGTTACTATTAGGGACATTTAGAGGTGAATATTAAGAGTATAATCCATTTAAAATCGAGATTGGACTCAAAGAACAAGTCACATGAAAACTCACTATTTGCTCCTCTAAAGGGTTGCTTCGAAGATGGCGACAGTGTTCACTTGTGACAACAGTGTGGGTGACTGGCAGCGGTCCTCCGATGTGCGACAGCAACTAACGGTGGTGGCGTAGGACAATGTGGGCAATGGCAGCGCAGGTCGCCGTGAGCAATAGACGGCGACGACAATTTAAAGAAGAAGATGATAAAGAGGAAGGAAAAGGCAACGACTAGAGTTTGTGAGTGGCTCGCTAGTCTCGGGCTTCGTGCTCTGTGAGGTGAGCAGCTGGCTGAGTGATTGACTATATGTAGCTGAACCCTAGGGTTTATTTTTAATGTATTGAGCCTTGGGCCCATAACTTGGGCTTTACAATAGAACCTTGTACCATGAGCGGTTGTGTGTTCCAAATGATGATGAACTAAAGGTAAGATCTGATAAGAATTACGGTGTTCCAAATGTTCCAACTGAACCTATTACACGAACCAAGACCAAGAAGATTTAACAAGCCTTCATTCTTCATCTACAAAATTGGATAGGCTCGATTCAATCATCATTTCATGTGTTACAAGCTGATTCAATTGAAAAATGACCATTTGGAGCTTCAGAAGAACGGTTGAAGTAGCGGATGAAGTCGCAAGCATCATTTCATGAGTTGTTAGAAAACTTTAATTATTATTTTAATTTCATAAGGTTTGTAGTGGTCAATTTGACTTCGTCTTTGTGGAGATTTAAAGGGATCGGGATTAAATTCTGGCCACTAACTTCTTTATTTAATCTCGATCCCCAAAAGAAGTTAGTGACCATGATTTAATCTCGATCCCCTTAGATCACTACAAAAGACGAAGTCAATTTGACCATTACAAATTTTATGAAATTAAAATAATAATTAAAGTTTTCTAACCATTCATGAAATGATGTTTGCGGCTTCATCGGCTACTTCAATCGTGCAAATATTCACTTATGAGCTTCAAATGGTCTTTCCTCAATTAAATCAGCTTGTAACACATGAAATGATGGTTAAACCGAGCCTACCCAATTTTGTAAATGAAGAATGAATGTTTGTTGAATTTTCTTAGCCTTGGATCGTGTAATAGGTCTAGTTGGAACATTTGGAACACCGTGATTCTTTCAAGATCTTAATCAAGGCTCACTACTCGTCATTCGCCCTACATCTCGGCAGTACCAAGATGTATCAAGATTTGAAACGACATTATTGGTAGCGGAATATGAAATGTGATGTGGCCGACTTTGTGAGCAAGTGTCTAGTTTGCCAACAAGTCAAAGCTCCAAGGCAAAAACCAATGGGATTACATCGCCATGGACTTTATCGTGGGATTACCCAAGATGGCCAGAGGGTACAGTCATATGGGTCGTGATTGATAAGTTCGCAAAGTCAGCATACTTTCCGTCAGGAAAGTCCACCTATTCGGTGGATAAATGGACTTAATTGTACTTAAGGAGGTGATAAGATTGCATGGAGTACTCGTATCCATTGTGTCAGACAGGAATCCTCGTTTTACAGGAAAATCCTTCAGCAAGCATTGGGCGAATAGAGTTTAGCACAACGTTTCACCCACAGAGGGATGGGCAAACTGAACGCTTAAGCCAAATTCTAGAGGACATGCTACAGGCATGTATGCTAGACGTTGCCGGTAGCCGAGACACGCACTTAGTTCTTGGACCCAGACATAGTGCAAGCAACTAATGAGGCTATTCAGAAGATAAGGACTAGAATGTGTTCGGCTCAAAGCAGACAAAAGAGTTATGCCAATGTGAGATGAAGGGATTTGGAGTTCGAGGTGGGGACAAAGTATTTCTTAAGGTGGCCCCATGAAGGGCATTCTTAGGTTTGAGAGCAAAAGGAAGTTAAGCCCACGGTTCATTGGATCATTTGAGATCTTGGACGAGTGGGACAAGTAGCTTACTGATTGGTCCTACCAACTGTGCTTTCAGGAGTCCACAATGTATTTCATGTATCGATGTTACGACTATATATAGCAGACTCATCACATGTGATGGATTTCAAACCCTTACAATTGGATAAAGGTTTGAACTATGAGAAAGAATTCGTGTAAATTGTGACTAGAGAAGGGAAGACCTTATGTAGTCGAGAGATCGCGTTTGTCAAGGTATTATAGCAGAATCATCAGCTTGAAGAAGCCACTTGAGAACGAGAAGAGAAAATGATGACTAAGTACCTTGAGCTTTTTCAAGCAGGATGTAGCACACACCTTATGCATTTAAGTGAAGCTCTCGAGGACAAAAGTCTCTTTTTAGGGGAGTATTGTAAAGCCCAAGTTCTAGGCCCAAGGCCCAATACATTAAAAATAAACCCTAGGGTTTAGCTACGTATAGCCAAACCCACAGGCCCACCTCACAAAGCATGAAGCCAGAGATGAGTCAACCACTCACCTTTCCTTCCTTTTTATCATCATTTTCTTCTTTAAACTTTAGTCGTCATTCAGCGCTCACGTTGTCCCACCCCGCCACTGCACGTTGAACGACCACCACCAATCCCCGTCGCACATCAAATAACCATTGCCACTCACCCACATTGCCATTGCGAGTTGAACACTGCCGCAGTCGCCAAAACCACCATTTAAAGGAGAAAACGGGGAATTTTCATGTGACTTGTTCTTTAAGTCCAATCTCCATTTTGAATGAACCAACCCTTAATGTTTACCTCTAAATGTCCATATAGTAACCAAGGTACAACATACCAACCAACGAAATTACAACGTGATTTCTTTTCTAGATAGTTGGTGTTGGACCCAACCAATAACTAAAGTACAACATACCAACTAACGAAATTACAACGTGGTTTCTTTTTTGAATAGTTGATGTCGGACCCAACCTCTACGTAGGAAGAAGGAAAGCCATAAAACCCTATGATTTGTGAGAGTTGTTGTATCATGTCAAGTTGGGTTGGTTAAACTTAGGTGTTTAAATGTAGGCTTGATCTAAGTCAGAGTTAGACCAATATTTGTAGGGACAATTAGAGAACTCTCTAGGGGAGAGACCCTCCTATTGAACCTAAATGTTTTGTTTTTCTAAAAAAGATGGTTGAATATGTTTGCTATTGTATGGTTGCATGTTGTATAATATGATGTATGTTAACCATGAAAAAAAAATATGTTGAGACCTATTGCATGCATATTATGTTCGATGATTGAAATATATTTGGTGTGATTGGTGTGACAAGATGTATGTTTGCTCACGAAAATAAATGTTTTGGGATCTAAAGCATGCATATTATGTAGGTTAGACGCGGTGTGTATCGAGTAATAGCAATTAATGATCACTCTGTGAGGTGATTGAAGAAAATGGTCATCAAGGTAGGGTTACACGGTGTGAATTGAGTAACCAGCCATTGATAATCATTTTAAGGAGTAAGGAAGGATGTTGATTTTCATGTGGTAAAGTTTACACGCTATGTGAATCAAGTAACTAGCCACTAATTGTCACTTTGCAAAGTGACCACAGAAAATGGTTATCAAGTTAGGAACTAACACTTTTGGTTTTAAATTTTTATGTTGTTGAATAGTTTATTTAGATGGCATGTCTTTTAAATTTTCATTAAAGGTTGCCCCAAATGATTTTAATAAATTTCTTCCTTGGCATATTTTTTATTTATTTTAAAACGGTACAGTCACTTTTTTTGGTAAGAAAAGTCAGAAGCAGTGTGTCAAGGAGGACGTTGAGCCTTGAATGGGGTGGATACCGGGTGATGTGCCAGCAAGAATGTTTGGCCCAAAAAGGTGGTGGATTGTGAGATCTCATATAGATTGGAGAGATGAACGAGTACCAAGGAGGAGGTTGGGTCCCAAATGGGGTGGATTTTGGGATCCCACATAGATTAGAGAGGGGAAGGAGTGCCAGTAAGAACACTGTGCCTCAAAGGGGGTGGTAGATTGTGAGATCTCACATCAATTAGAGGAAACTAAATCTCTCCCTAGCCGGGATATTTTAAAAACTTTAAAGGGAAGTCCAAAAAAAAAACTTAAAGATAATATTTGTTGGCGGTCAGCTTAGACTATTACTTAGAATTTTATTTTACAACTAATAATGAATAATGGTGCACTCAAATCTCGAGAAAACATCCAAATCAAGAATACAAGTATAAGCTCGACCCTCGGTACTTTAATATCTAAGATAATAACACGCAGAGACGAAACTGGTAACAGTGGCATCATCAAGACGCTACAGCAACACCCTGTTTGAGGCCCCCCATAGATCTTCAGACACATAAAGAACAGAGTTTTCCCAATGGCAGTCTATAACTAATGAACAAAAAATTGAAGCTATAATAATATCATCTAGGTACTATACGCATCTTCAGAGCCTCAGAGCATCTATTTGATTTTTCCTTAAAAGCAGTCTTAGTTGAGGATTTCAGCTGGTTGTTCTACGAGTTATGACTAATTATGTTTTCGATCCCGATTCGTAGCTAGTTCTCATCCTCATCAGATAGAGAATGCCTTTCGAAACGAACCGACTTTTTTCATTCATTATGAGAACTATTGCAGGGCTTCAGTTCACACTGATATGAAGATAATGCTATAAATGTATGGATGATATGCATTTTTCCAAGTACATAAGCTAGAGAATTGGAATTTTGCATACTTAGCTTTCGAGCCGGAGTTGAAGACGGCCGAGTGCTGACTTTCACGTTGCGATACTCCCATAAAGCACTCCGTTTACTGTAGAGTTCCATTTATTAGATCTTGATAGCCAAAACAACCAGTAGAGAAGAATTGAATAGTACATAGGGAACAGCCTGACTGAATAAGCTGATGCCAGATTCTGGGCAGCCTATCTAAGAATTAAACACGGTCGATCGAGCTAGAAGAAAGAGAAAAGAAAACGCGTCGTCCAGAATAACCATCAAAATATCATCATCAGTAGTTAAGGAATTTAAAGAGTATAGGATGATCAAAAACCAGGACAAGCACCAAAAAACAGGAATTGAGCATCTCAATCCTAAACATAGGACTAATATTCAGCCATATACTTCCAGAAATGCACCATTGAAAACTATAGCATGTAATTGTCCTGATCGACCTCTCGCTAACTAGAGACGCAAGAAAAATGAGAAGGGATCCAGTAAAGCGTATGAGAGAACCTGTTATAATGTTGGAGGCATGGTAAGCCGTGAAGAAAGCTTTTATCTCATCCTGCTTCAATCTTTGCTGAGATGCAACAAGTTAAAAGGTATTAAAAATGGGGGCATGTCAATATGCACCACCACAAACTTTCAGTACGGTCATCATCCAATCCTTGGAAAGGAGACCATCTTTATCCCCTTGAGAAGAAATGTAATCGCCCGAGTCCACCGTTAACAGCTATTGTCCTCTTTGAGCTTTCCCTTCTGAGCTTCCCTCAAGGTTTTAAAACGCATTTTCCAGGGAGAGGTTTCCACACCCTTATAAAGAAGGTTTTGTTCCCCTCTCCAACTGATGTGAGATCTCACAATCCACCTCCTTGGGAACCAGCGTCCTCGCTGGCACACCGCCCGGTTTCTGGCTCTTATACCATCTGTAAGAGCCCAAGTCCACCGCTAGCAAATACTGTCCTCTTTGGGCTTGTGAGATCCCACATCCCTCTCCAACGGATGTGGGATCTCACAATCCACCCCCCTTAAGGGCCCAGCGTCATCGCTGGCACACAATCCGGTGTCTGGCTCTGATACCATCTATAACAACCCAAGCCCACCGTTAGCAGATATTATCCTATTTGGGTTTTCCCTTTTAGGCTTCCCCACAAGGTTTTAAAACATAGATGCTAGAGAGAGGTTTCCACACCCTTATAAGGAATGTTTCGTTCCCCTCTCCAACCGACGTGGGATCTCACAAGAAAGAGATCGCACCTAGAACAAAGCGGTTCACCTCTTCGTCATGAAGAGAGAGAGGAACTTTTCTTCCAAAATAGAAAGATTAGAGAGCAAACCAAGAAGAGAAGAGAAAAGGAGAAACTGAGAAAAGTGGAGCAGTGGGTTAGTAGGCAAGCATATTTGGTCACCCTCTTGAAAGATAAGAGACTAACAAAGGGCAAAACGATCATCAAGTAGGTTGAAATGTGCAAGTTCTCACCCACTCAATGTTACTCTTCTTTATCCATTACATCTCAAAGCAACAATCCCAAATAAATTGGACAGAAGAGACTAACAAGGCATTATCATCTCCATAGAACCAAAAGACAAGACAATTTCATTAACACAGATGCTGAGGATTCAAGATACAATGATATCCAGATAAGTTCACAACTTGCAGAAATATAATATATACACAAGGAACAGGGAACAACGACAAGATCGATAAGAACTTTATATACACGATAACATCACGAAGAATCAATAAACTAACATGAACATAAAAATCAATGCATAAAATACGACCACTGGATGCTACCAGTTGTCTCTAACAATTTTTGACTTTTCAAGAATGAACTTCCCTTCTTTATACTTCTGCGACGCCTCATACGCCCTCTCGTATTTCCACCCGAGCACCTCACGACAGTCGACACAATGCACATCAGCAACAGTGTGGAGACCCGTCATGAGATGTCGATCTTCTTTCGGTCCCACTGTGATGTTCATAGCATGAGAGAACAGAAAAGCACGCCCATGTCTTCCCTATGGAGAAAATTCAACACAAAACAGTATTGGATAATGAAAAAGTCAAGGGCAAAGTTTCAGAAATGCATTTGAAATCTTCAAGGTCATAAGAACCTAAACTTCTAATTGGGGTTTGGGCGATTAGCAAACCCTTTTGAATTGATGATCAAACACACACTAATAAGACTAAACCAATCAATAAAAGGCTTAGGTTTCAATATCATCACCTGAAAAGCTTTAGAAATAATATCATCGTGCAACGCAACATGGTTTCTACAATTACAGCAGCTGTATAAACGAGGCCCCAACAGTTCAGCCATTGATCAAACAGATAAAAGCCCTAAACGCTTCTCCTCCTAAACAACCATCAAAGCAAAAGCTTAAAAGAGATTCAAGGCTTCCATCAAGAAACCATGAGATGGATCATCAAAAGCTCAATAAAGAGTGTTTTTACCTACGATGAATTCAATGGTGACCCAGAAATCTGCAGAAAAAGACGAGCAATCAAAAAGGGGTTAGCGTTCAAATAAACAAATAACATAATGAATCAGAGACAGGGTGAAGATTTCAACAAATAAGACGGAAAAGAAAAGGGAAAAAGTAATAGAGAAATAGATGTAGTGAGCGACTGAGCGGGACAGGATTATGAGGGGTAAAGAACAAGAACACCAATAATGGTGTGAAAGGATCGTACCCAAAAGGCAAGACGTGGAAATCCAATGAATCAAAGAAAAAGGAGAGAAGGAAGAACCTTAGGCCTTAGGGTAAGGCGATGAATTAAGAGTAGATGTACATTTTTTTTAGTCTCTCGAGTGAGTTTAGCTCAAGTTCTTAACAATTTAGTGCTAAAATTTTGGATTTGATTTTTATTTTTTCAAAAAAATATTCTCTCATATCTTCTTTTGTTCGCTCATGATCATCATCGCCATCATCATAGTTCATTGCTTCTTTTCTTCTTCTTCTCTTTTTCTTTTCATTTTTTCTCCGTGTTAAAAAGTTCAAATTAAAACGATGAGAAAATACCCTTTATTTCACTGTTGCTAACTTCATCTAAATCTCTTTGGGCTACGCTTTTTTTTTTTTTTGGCGAGAAAATACCCTTCATTTGAACTTCATTTATTTCACAGTTGCTAACTTCATCTAGATCTCTTTGGGCTACGTTTTAATTTGAACTTTTTTAAATACCCTTCATGTGATTGACTATAATAATGGTCTAAATTACTTCAGACTTTTGAAGGTTTAAGTTGGTGTCGATTACAACGTTATATTGATGTTCATTTGACGTTATGTGAAGACTCATCCCGATCGAGGTAGGGAATCTCTATTTACACGGAAAATGGAAGAAAAGAGTGAGGAGTGATTTCTCCTAACATAATAGGTTTGTAGTGAGATGTTTTATTTTTTTTTTTAATTTAAATTATATTAAAAAATAAAATAAAAAATATTTGAAGTATATAATATTTAAATTTGGATTTGTTTTTATCTCAACAAAAATAGAGGGAGAAATGAAGATGATGGTTTCGTGGAAAGGAGACAAGTAGATAGTGGGAGAGAGATTTTTCTTCATTTTCATTATTTATTTATTTATTTATTTATTCATTCTTAAACCGGAAATTAAGATCACATTAAATTATTTAATAAAAAATTAAATATTGAGGGTGATTTAGTGGATGGGATAAGGCTTAGGAGGAGTGATCGACAAGGAAGCAAAATCAACCCATCCAATTCAGTTTTTATTCTTATTAGGTTAAATTATTAAATAATATTATTAATTTAATTATACCAAATTTTTAAAAGTTTCGTAAGGTTTTTTCAAAACAATTTTTTTTTTTTTTTGAAACTAATTCTAATATTATTTTGTATAACTAATTTTATTTTTATTATCCGAATTAAGTGATTATTATTTATATTATTTAGTGAAGGAATAATGACTAGATAAGTTGAATTATTAGTAATTTTCTTTAGGTTCATTTTAATTCATAAACCCTAATAAAAAAAAAAAAGAAAAGGAGAAGAACTTTTTCTCCCCACTTAACTGCTTCACCTTTTTAATAATTTTCTTCAATATTTTATACCTAACTTATCTTCTTTTTGCCATTTATTATTTTACCAATTAAAGAAATGCCAATTTCAAACATTTATAGCAATACTTAAGGGCTAAATTTATACATTTATTTTACTACTTTTTAACACTATTGAATTTCATCGTCTATCTTTCTAAAACTATATTTTAGCTTTCTTGATTGAAAACGCCTTTAGTTTGAAATCAAAATTGATTTATTTTTATAGCTTGTTCTAAACAAATCAACCATAAATGTCATTATAAAAACAGTATTTGGAACATCATAAAAATACATATAATTTTATCTAACAAAATATAATTTTGAAGATTTTAGAGATCATTAAGTTAAAAAAAATATATATATTTTTTTAGTACTTGAATAATGTGAGCTCATTTGAGCTCTAATTAATTTAAAAAATAGTCAAACTAGCTGGAACTAACTGACATGTATTATTTCTTTTGAAGTCCAACGTTCAAATAATAATAAAAAATAGCGAAAAGAACCCAAGCTCAAAGGGTGAAACTAATAAAATAAAAAAATTTAAAAAAAAACTCGTTGAATAAACAGAAGCAGCCAACACCATAATCAAACCAGTGTGAATAATTAGGTTAAGAGAGAAAAAAATGATGACACTAATTAGGCAAAGAATGCATAACGAAAACTTGGAATCTTTGATGAACAAGTACAGATAAATCCAGGGTTGATGAACTCGGAAAATTCTCCACAACAATGGCTGAGGAGATCCCTAAACAACCTACTACTTAAATGACTTATGAAGAAACCAAAAAAAAATTGATGAAAACAGAAATTGTAAACTAAGCCTTTACCTGTTCTTTCAATTTGTTTCCTCGGATGAGCAGACCACTATTCGTGTACTGTTTCATTCTTCAAATATTGTACCAGCAGCTACTCAAGAAGGAAGCTGCTGCTGCTGCTGTATACAGATGAATTCAAGGGTTCATGTCCTGACCTCCCAATAAGTACCGGTGGTCCGTCCTTCTCGACATCACTTAGATGTTTAAAGGATCGGTCTCAGTATTCTTTACGTTTATTCCCCATTCAACACTCTCTGTAACACGATCAGGCCAATAGAATTAAGTGTCAGTTTAATTCATGATATGTTTCAAACAAAATGGGTATGTGTGTGTGTTTTTCTACTCTCTTTTGGGTCATGAAGTGTGAGATCTCACATTGGTTGGGGAGGAGAACAAAACACCCTTTATAAAGGTGTGGAAACCTCTCCCTAGGCATTTTAAAAACCTTGAGAGGAAGTTCGAAAGGGAAAGCACATAAAGGACAATATCTACTAGCAGTGGGACCGTTTCATTAGGTGTCTGGATAAGAAAACGCTTAAAAATACTTTTGAAAACATGGAAGCAAATATTAAAATCATTTGCTATAAGAACACCTTTGACGACGTGTTTATGTTTAATGTAATTTAGCTAATACGATTTAAAAAGGGCTCTCAAAATACAACTTTACTAAGTGGGGAAGTATAGTTGGATTATTTATCAACAGAAACTGAATCTAACAAATCATTAGCAATGCAAAAATCTTAGCATTTGAACAATATACTTACTTGGTTTCTCAGCAATTGTCTGAAGCCGCCTCTGTAAAATCGATGCCACAAAGAGGAAAATGGAGCACATGCCAAACATCACAGTGATGGGGAAAGCATCCACCTTCAAATACACAAAAAGAATAATAACAAAGGTAAGTGACAATAAAAAAGAAGTGGGTGTTCATATTATTTTTTATGGCATCGATCCAGCAATTGGGTGAAATTTGTCACATTTGTTTGGGAACTGCTTGAATGCAACCCATAAGTTAAAGACGAGCAGACAACATCGAAAATAGAAAGCTCTTCCCTGCACATGCTAATGACTGATTGCATTATGTTCTTCATGTCAAACAACATATGGAAGGTTATTCAGTGACTTACATTATACAGCACAACACACACGAAGATGTTGAGGGGAATGCGGAAGAAGTTCATGATGGTGCTTCTAGCCTCCTCAGGAATGTACTGGGATCTCATCTTCATTATGGAAGGCCAAAATATACCAACACAGGCCTCAAAAGCACAGAAGCCAAGCAGCTGAATACAGCCTGCGAAAGAGATGCTTCCACCTTTCTCACCTGATGGAGCTACCAAGAACTGTCACAACCAGAAAAGTCAGACAAAACATAAACAAGCATTAATGAAAACCAGAACTAACTACTAAGTGGAGAGAAAATTTCCTTCCACATACACTGGTCACGATCGGAAGTACAAGAGAGGCAGAAGAGACAACGAAAACAATCTGCATGTAGCTCTCAACTTTTGGTGAATTTCGAGCCATCAACCTAGATGCAAGGGAACTTCCGAGCATTGAAGCCAACATAAATGTTGCAAAGATAAAGCCATGGGGGATATCCTCATTATTTGGGCTAAGAGCAGGTGTCCAGAGGAACACAAAGGTATACATCGAACCTTCAAATAGAGACTGAATAGCACCCAGCAGAGCGATCTTCTCATCTGATCCACAGAAAATTTAAAATGATTTCAGATATCTTCAAGAAAATTAGTCAGTTCAGATTCTTCTCTTTTCAAGGGGAAAAAATTCAGTGGACATATTGTATGGAGTAATGCTTAAAACTCATGTGTGAACGGGATATATAAATTTATAAGATTGCTTTTTTGAAGTATTTATGAGTGGCGTGGGATTTAATTGCAAAATACTAAGGAATTAAGCTTTCAACAGTTCCCAGATTTTGCAGAATTTAAAAAGAGAGAACCGCATGGGTAATGCTACTAAATAATATATGCAGTCCAAGAACGTGTTTCATGCAAAGCTAAAATCCTTGCTAAGCATTGGACTTTCAGGAAATGCAATCAACTAAGAAAAAGATTGATGAATGAAAATCTGAGAGAATACCAGATGCGATGGCAACAGCAGCACCCCTGAATTGGGTGAGCAGATCCTTATTCTCTGATATATCTCCATAGTTCTCAGTCCAAGATGACATAATAATGGCCATACCAATTGCAAGAAAGCATGCAGCGGCATCAAAAGGTGCCACTGGTCCAAGAGACAGACTATCAACAAGTACATTACCAAACAACCCAGCAAGAATTGCAATAAGACCATTGCCGAGGAATATAGCCTTTGAGAATGTAATCGACAACCATTGCTGTTCAAAGCCCCTCTGCAGAAAGGAAAGAGAATCGAGCAAGAAACATGTTAATATTATTTAGAATTATCAACCAATGAGCACAATAAGTGAGAATAATCATTAGCGGGACACAATTACAAGTATTAAGCTAATTAACTAGGGAAACAGAAAAAATTCTCCAAAAAGATTGTTACACTGCATATTAATGAAGATGACATTCCATCCAATTCATAGAATCAGTCGCATTAAGGTGACAAGCGTTCAAGATGGAAGAAGTTATCTGGCTATGATATCATGTTCATGAGTCAAACCAACTGGCAGAAAACTCTTTAGTATTTAACTAGTGAAATAACACTGGAACGAAGTGGAATAAGAAACCAAGGGTGCGTCTATGGATATTTCTATCATTAATTACAACATCCGCTAACTCAATTTGCAAAAGACAATGACAAACATTAGAGCTTATTGCTGTGTATAAGGTGATTGTGATTTCAATCATCACTTGGTGGTCGTTAGAAACATTGAATCCAAAGGTCTACGTTGATAGGTTGATGTAAATTTTATTATTGATTCATATTCGTAACATGCCCAGTTGTTCAGCAGAAAACATCATATAAGCAAGCTAAACAGAATTTAAAGACAGTGGCATGGAATCCTTGCCTTATTGTGCTCTGCAACAAGCCATGACTCAAATGCTGAAAAGAGTAGTGAAGTGGCAATACCTCCCAAAACACGGCCCAACATTAGAACCTTGTATTGAGGAGAATGCTTGGTAATGCAACTCAGAATGTATGTAATACAATAAGTAATGCAAGCCCTCCTTCGACCTCTGAATTCAAAAACATTGATGCATCAGTTATTAGAAAGAGGTTTCCCTCAATAAATTTGATGATGTCAATCAATGTTAGAGGTAAAAGAAAATGACTCACTGTTTGTCAGCAAGAGAACCAACAATTGTACCAAACAACATGGAGGACCCAAAACCAGCAATGAAAAGCTGACCGATCTCTCCTTTACCAAAGCCATACTGACTGTAAAGGTAGTATACGTATGGTCCCTGCAACCAGTCCCCAGCTGTTGCCACATAACCAATAACACATTAGATAAATCATTACACATGATATTGATGGTCATAACAATAAATGAACACAGATTTTCAAGGTAAAAAAAAAAAAAAAAAAAAAAAATTAGACAAAAGGCAGTGCCATTATACACTTTTAAAGGAACGAGCACATAGCAATCATTTCACATCATGAACCGTCGGTGGATCCAGATCCAATGCTCAACCAAAGAGAGGTAAGAGAAAAAATAATCGGCATCTCCAAGACACTTCATCTCAACCTATCAGGAACCAATTACATCTCTAACTGGAATAATTACCGCTATGTCCTCTCTTAGTTCCACCACTTCTCAACGCGAGAAGATCACCGACAAAATGCGCACAACTCTCAACAAAAACCTCAACAATCAAATCAAAAACACAGATCGCAACAAAATAATAACAACACAACAGCAAAAAACCAAACAAATTCAGATCATACCGAACGGAATCAAGAACAAAGATTCACGCAAAGCACAAACACGAAAACGAAAAACTCACAGTTACAGACAACGATTAACAAGAATTGAAGGAGATCCGAGTGAAAAACGGAAGCAGATCTGGATGGAAATTAAGAATCAAAATACGCACCCATCATGAGAGAATAAACGAGAAGGTAATTGTTCTTGAAGGAATTGAAAGCGGAGGGCGTATTGATCCGGTCCTTGTTGTTTTTGCTGAGCTCCAGAGCTGCAACAACTAGAGACATTGTTCCAAACACCAAAAAGTAGAAAATCTCCATTGTAGCAGAATGAGAGAAAGAAGCTCCCCAACGGGCGTCCCTCTTCGTACAGAGTGTGAGAGCTTGAAATGGCAAGGGAGAATGAAGATGAAGGCGTTTGTTATATACTTGGGAGTGTGTTAAATTAATTACTTAATCCCAATTTTAATTAATTTTTCATTTTATTTTTTAATTTTAATAATAATTATAGCTATTTTATTTAATTTAATTCCCACGACTCTTCAAGCATTTTCGAATCTTTAATTGTACGTTTGACTTTTGTGTTAATAAATCGAAAAAGAAATGAAGCCAAGCGCGGCCGTATAGTGACGCCGTAGCGGATTATAACCCACCACGCGTTTTGAGAGCTGATGTGGATTGATGCACACGTGGCTGATCATTCTCCGTCCGATGGGGTATGAAGTTGTCGGTGGGGATTACTTTCCTTCGCGCGTAGAACTCATACGGTGGATCACACGCGCGGGATTGGATTATCCCTCTTTATGTGAATTTGTTCATACGATGTGGATGTGCAACCAATGAATGCAGATTACACTCTTTTTTCTTTTATTTTATTTTTTTAAATCTCCTTTAGGTAATAATAAATAAATAAATAAAAACTTAAATTATATAACCAATCAAGATTAAATTAAAGACAGGCTGGCATGTCATGCTCCTCATAGTCATCTTATGAGCTTACATTTAAAAAATCAAAACGTTTTTAAACGAGAGCTTTATATTTAACACCATTTTTTTTTCTACGATCGAGTTGATATTTATCTTTATTCTTCAAAAATAATTTAAATTACTATCGTATTTGTTAAATAATACAAGTAACTTCGGTTCTTTATATGAACGCTAAGTATTTGTTCAGGATGTGTAACATCCCATCTCCATGATTAAGAAATTCTCTGATAGTAGGGTCACGTTACTTGCTTCTCACTCCTCAAGAACTAACATCAATCTTTTTAATATGTTTTGTCTTCACTCACTTAGTGCAAGTCACCCAAAATATTTATGATTGAGCCACAGAAAACGAAGACGTACTTTGTGTCATAGTTGTACTTTTTCAACCGTGTGACATTGTGATCTTGACATGCTCACACCCAACTTTAAGGGGAACCCAAACCTCATATTCATTTTCCGTCCGATTTTGTGGCTTTGTCAAACCTTAGATGAGATTTGTCTTTGTTAACCAAACATCACTTGTGTGAAATCCAAGTTTGTTCGATCACACATGCCGCCTATGCGTGTGTGTTTAATCATCTAACATCATCTTGGTTCACAATTAACATGACCCTCATGTCTTGATATCATCCCAAGTCACGGGGTGTGATCGGCCATCGCAACTCACTCGGTCATGCCGTCGAGAATAGTTCCATTGTCATTCATAATCTCAGGACATTTTGAACATCCATCCATCCGGGTTCAATCAAGACATTGGCCCTCCCATGTCCATATCATGTCATTTATAGACATCGTACCCAATAGTAGGTGCATAGTTTGAAACTCCCCACACATGGGGTGGGATGCAATACCACACCCATGTCGTCCGGTATTGTTCTTAAATAACTCATTTCTAAGGAAGTCGTCTGAAACACTCGTCCTCGCTATGACACACACATGTACCACAGGGTAGCTCGCTTAAACTGCAGAGCCCAATGGTGGTTTTGAGACATTTCCAAAGTAGCGATGTCGTAGAACGACCGTCTGGTGTCCAATTGATACCAAATTTTGTAAGCTTTCATATTTTGTATAGACGATGCATGCCCAAATTCTCTTTGAAACCTCGATTTTTTAGATTTACGCCCATGGCCCTACTTGGCCATTCAACAAACTTGTATTCGACACTCTTGTCTACTCGTTGCCTTTATCTTGCACATGTCTTGTCATCTTATGTTCAATACTCACTTTATGTGGCGTGTTAAATGATGCATTGTCCTCTTCGGTCGTATCATGACACTCGTTTAGGATCTCACGTGGCCAGATGTGCGCCACTTGAAGGTGATTGCTTCTATTATAGCAACCGGAGAGTCACAACCTACACTATTCTCCAATAACAATGTGACACTTTGGAGTAACTTTCCATCCATTCTTTCATGCCCTTTCAAAGCAGAATATTTGTTTTGTTTTTTTTTTTTTGTTTTTTTGTTTTGTTTTTTGTTACATTTCTGAATTACTAGAATATAATCTTTGATTTTTATAATCAGTTCTTCTCCATAGAGTGAGAATCCAGACATTCTTCATTTTTTCTCAGTCCCAATTTCAAAAGCCCATACAGTTTTCCCATACTAAGATTATCTTTAAAAAAGAAGCGTCTAGATCCGATCTCATCCTCATCATGAATCGCCGATCCACCGCCCGTCCATTTCAATCCATTCCGGTCCCTCCCGTCGCCATCGCCGCTGTAGATTTGCAGAGCAGTAATGATGGATTTTAAGGCCCGAGATGGCGAGCTCCGATTAGCTATCATGATCTCACCAATTTCAGCGGGGCTCATGCTGGTTCCACTCTGAAAAACCTCCTCCACCTGAGAGAAGAGCTTGTGATCCTTCACCCCCAAATGGCTTATAGCTAAAGTCTTGAAGGCCGAGAAGTCACACGCCGGAAAATGAAGGTGCACGTCCACCCGTCCCGGCCTCAGCGCCGCTTGATCGATCCCACTTTTGTCGGTCATCGTGAACACCACCACACGCTCTTCACCGCAGTACGATGCGATGCCGTCCATGAAGTTCAGTACACCCGACGCGCTCGTCGCAGTCGATCTCTTCATCAGATGCCGATCAAGATCCTCCACCAGAATCAACGACTTCGGCGTCGTTTGAAGCAGCAGGATCGTCATGTCGGAGTCGCTCGAGATTTTCGACATATCGATGCTGTAGATGTCGTACTGCAGAAACTTCGCCATAGCCGCCACGAAGCTCGATTTTCCCGTCCCCGGCTGACCGTAGAGTAAGAAACTTCGTTTCCACACACGGCCTAATCTGTGATAATATTGCTTCGATCTCAGGAACTGTTCGAGGTCGGATTTTACCTTATTCTTCAAATCGATGTCCATCACCACTGTACCGAATGTCGCCGGATGTGTAAACGGCACCGCCATCCAACGTCTTGCGCAGCCGTCCGCAGTGATATACATCTTGATTTCCCTCTTCTGTTGTTCAATCTCATCGGATATCGAGAGGATGTGTTGGAAGTACTGACGGAATACCCTTCGTTTATCGTCCTTCCTCAGCTTTAGAACGAATGAAAAACTGCTGTTCTGCCGATGATGATCGCTATGCATCTCGAGTTTCCATCGGAGTTTCGCCCCGAGGAAGGAATCGTGGACGGTTAGATCGGAGTCGAGGCGGAGGACAATATCGCTAGGTTTTGCACCACAGAATAGGTTCGTGAAATTGGAATCCTCCAGAGAAGGTAAGGAATGAAGGTAGGCATGTACACGAAGGTAGAGTTGATTCGGCTGTAGATTCTCGTCGAATTGGGGAATTCTGTAGTATTGGTAGGCATGGAAATAGTCTGTAATTGATTGAAAACCCTTGACCACCATGTACAACAGAGATGTTTTGGCTATAAAACGAAGAACCAAAACAAAAGCAATGGCGAAGAAGAAGGAGGAAGCTACTGCTGTACTGAAAACCGGCATGATCAAGAACAAGAAGATGAACAAACAAACTATGGAGGGATTTGGGAAGGAAAGAAATGGGGATTGGCCATTGAAGAAGAAGAAGATGGGAAGGAAGTTATTTTAATGAAAGAAGATGTGCTATGGGGTTGGCTCTGACCAGGGAGAGTTGAATTGAAAACTTCAGAGGGGAGGATTTGGTGGGTCTAAACTATTCAACAGTGATTTGTTTAGTTTAATAACAACTTGTTTGAATTGAATTTGCAGAGGCGTGTGCGGCGGGAGGAAATGAGATGGATTAGAACAGAGAGATGGGTTTGAATCGTTCAGCCAAAGCCAGAAACGAAGTGCATCATCTGCCATCAAAGGGGCCGCTCCAATACCACATGGTATGCCATTCTGCTGCTCCTCCTTTACAGGTTATTAACAAATATTACTTTCTGCTGTTGTTGGTTGGTTGGGATGTGTGATACTTATCCAAATAGTGGCCGATAAACCTATGGATTTAGTTCAAACATGATATTAAATGTGAGATTCCATATCGGCAGGGGAGGAGAACGAAACAATCTTTATAAAGATATGTAAACCTCTCTATCAGATGTGTTTTAAAAATTTTGAGGAAAAACTCGAAAAAGAAAACGCAAAGAGGACAATATTTGCTAGGAGTGTTGGTTCATTACAAATGGTATTGGGAAAAAACTAAAAAAGAGGACAATATTTGCTAGCAGTGATTGGGTCATTATAAATGGTATTAGAGTCAGGTACCTAGCCGATGTGCCAACGAGGAGAGTGGTTGGTTCATTACAAATGGTTTTGGGAAAAACTCAAAAAAGAGACAATATTTGTTAATAGTGATTGGGTCATTATAACTGGTATTAGAGTCAGGTACCTGGCGATGTGCCAACGAGGAGATTGCAACAAGGAGGTTGGGTAATATTACAAATGGTATTAGAGTCAGGTACCTGACGATGTGCCAACGAGGAGGTTGGGTAATATTACAAATGATATTAGAGTCAAGTACCTAACGATATGCCAACGAGGAGGTTGAGCTCTGAATGGGGTGGATTGGGAGAGGGAGTAGACACAAGACAGTGTGCCAACAAGGATGTTGGGACCTGAAGGGGGGATTGGAAGGTCCCACATCGATTAGAGAAGGGATGGAGTGGACACAAGGCGGCTTACATTGGGCCCTAAAGGGATAGATTGGGAGGGGTCCCACATTAAGGGTATCGAGTGATAGGTTGAGGTGTGCCAGCCATGTAAATCTATCAATATTGAGAATTTTAAATTCGACTAGAGAATATTAATTTTAAGAGATACTCTCACCAATAAAAAACTGTTTTTTCCAAAATTTGGTAAAAGGTTCAAAAGCTGTTCAACGAATTGGAAAACTAAGCAAATACATATGCAAATAACATTAACATTAGAAACAAAATTTTCGTATGAATTTGGATGAATGAAAGATGTCTAAATTCATCTCGACCAACTTAATTTATTCTATTTTACGTATATATTCTTATAGAAAAGTCACGAGTGGTTTGAGAAAAAATTTATTCAAAGTCCAAATTCTTGTGTAGATCATTAAAAAATTCACACATTTTTGTTCCTCAATTTCAAAGGGGACAAGACACAAGCAATAACCTATGAGAGAGCCAAAAGCCAAGAATCAATCAACCAGATAACCTTAGATTCACAAACTTCCATTTCATATTATGCTTTTAACTCAATAAAATTCGAGGATGACCCAGTTCCATACAAAAACTAATGAACGGGTTAAGCCACGGTTCGATTTAAGCAACTTTTTGATTTGAGACAAACCCTTTGAATCAAAGATGTATTTCTTGTAAACCCGTGCTAGTTAATACGAGTTGGGAGAACCATTGATGATGTCAGGGATTTCTTGAATCTCGAGTATCGATTGGATATTCAAGATTTGGGAGACGACAAGCTTGGAGAGTTCACTTATTGCACAGATTGAACCTTGTACTCACCAGCTTCCCTGTGTCCTTCCCCCCACCCTGATGAGTTAGAGCTCAATCCAGTGTATTCGCTTGCAACAACCTTTGTCTTTGTAGATGTAGCAAGAGCCTTTTCCAAATCTGACTGTGACATTGGCCTTGGCTCCTAAAAACCGACACGTTATGTGAAGGTCAGTAACATTCCATGCCCTACTCATAAATAGTGAGCGAACTCTTGCTCGATCGCAATATAGAGACCCGAAACTTCGTCACGAAGACAGTACATAAACCCTTGTACCCTTGGACCTCATGTAAATGAACTATCATAATAATAACATCAATCAAAAAGCTTCATTTTAAAAAATCAGATTGTCTAGCTATCATGTTGCCGATGCTCAAAGGAATACTTTCATGAGTCACTTTCCTTTTCACCGTCCATTCTCTCTACTAGACAATAATAGGCATTATATCTATCTCATACGCTCTTCAAAGATGAAAACATAGATGATCTGTGAGATCTCACATCAATTGAAAAGAGTGTCGAAATATTCTTTATAAGGTCTGGAAGCCTCTCTCTAGTAAACACGTTTTAAAAATGGTATTAAAGCTAGACACCAAGTGATGTGCTAGAGAGGACGTTGAGAGGTGGGCACCGGGCAGTGTGCTAAGAAGGACGCTAGGCCCTAAGGGGGGTGGACATCGGGTGTCGTGTCAGAGAGGATGTTGGGTCTTGAAGGGGGGGTAGATAGTGATATCTCACATCAATTGGAGAGAGGAACGAGTACCAGCAAGAATGTTGAGCCGTGAAAGGGGTGGATTGTGAAATCTCACATCGGTTGGAGAGGGGAACAAAACATTCTTTATAAGGGTATGAAAATCTCTTCCTAGAAGACGCATTTTAAAAACTTTGAAATGAATCTCGAAAGGAAAAGCCCAAAAAAGACAATATCTACTAACATTAGACATGAATCTCATCTCGGAAGCAATCTAAACGATGACTTAATGTAACTAATTGGTTATCAGCTCAAATATCTCAACGACAGCAGGAAGAACAAAGAACTAAACAAATGGGAAGGAAAGAGAATAAGGTGATAAAAGTACTCACAGAAGATTGTTTCCCCTTCTTCTCTTCATCAAGAAGATCCCTGACAGGAAAATAAGCAGCTTTCTTGCATAGTTCAAGAATATCCGAACCCGTGTACCCCTCACACAACCTTGCCACACAGTCATACTCTATATTGCTTTCAACCCGCTCACCCTTCAAAATCACCTTTAATATCTCTGCTCTTTCCCTCCGGTCAGGTATTCCAAACTCAAAAGCTTGTGGAAGACGCCGAAGTATAGCTTCATCGAGTTCGGACGGGCGATTCGTAGCAGCAAGAACCATCACACGAGCAGTCTCTATAAGAATAGATATGACATATCACAACCAAAGAGCTGCTATTATGAATAAAGAACCAGAAAAGAAGTACAAAATAGGCTAACTATGACTAACGATCTGTGGTAAATCCATCCCATAAGGCCATGAACTCGGTCTTCATGTTCGTCATTGCTTCATGATCTGTAGTTCGTCGCTGACCCAGAAAACTATCAACTTCATCGATGAATATAATAGCAGGCTGGAGCTTATAAGCCAAGCTAAACACAGCAGCCACTGAAAAGTCATGTCAGGCAACAACCAATCAAGCATAAATAGTTGATAAAGAACCCCAGAAAAGCATCAACAAGTCCCTAGACTAACCTAGCTTTTGAGCATCGCCAAACCATTTGCTCATCAGATTTGAAATTCTGCCATTAATGAAAACAGCACCAGACTCCTTTGCAATAGCTTTTGCTAGCATTGTTTTCCCAGTAACAGGAGGTCCATACAACAAAACTCCTTTCTGGGGACCATGAAGCTTCCCAGTTGAAAAATAACTCAGGCCTCTTTAGTGGAAGTATCACCAATTCAATTAAAGCTTGCTTGATACTCTCCAGCCCTCCAATGGAGTTAAATTCCACATCAATGTGATCAGGGTTTATAACATCACAGGCAATCACATCCTGGTTAAAATGTAAGTAAGCTACGAGTAAAACAAGAACAAGAATGGTTAGAAATCACGAATTTCTACAATGGTATGATATTGTCTACTTTGAGCATAAGCTCTCGTGATTTTGCTTTGGGCTTCTCCGAAATGTCTCATTCTCATGGAGATAGTATTCCTCACTTATAAACCCATGATCTTCCACTAAATTAGCTAATGTCCCCTCGAACAAAGTATTACTATAGAGCCTCCCCTGAGGCCCATAGAGCCCTCGAACAACCTCCCCTTAATTGAGGCTTGACTCCTTTCTCTGGAGTCCTCGAACAAAGTATACCATTTGTTCAACACTTCAGTCACTTTTGACTACACCTTCGAGACTCGCAACTTCTTTGTTTGACATTTGAGAATTCTATTGATATGGTTAAGTTAATGACATAGCTCATAAGGCATCATTCCAATAGAGATAGTATTCCTCACTTGTAAATCCATGATCTTCCACTAAATTAGCCAACGTGAGACTCTCTCCCAACCATCCTCAACAAGAATGAGAACGAGAACGTAAAAATTCCTTAAGAATTTGAAGGGCAAAACCAATTGAATTCAACTCATCAGATTTCTCAAAATGGAATCCCACATAACCAAATTCATAAAACTTCACAGGAATACAAGAGCATAGATAGATTGTTTACAAAAAGTAAAGAGGCGTGAAAATAAAAGACCTCGTAAGGGTTAGTCTGGATGAGAGGGCGGCCCAAGCGTTTGGCAATCTCCTTCTTGTGCTCAAGAGCCTTCTTGGAGGCCTCACGGTTGGGATCGAGGTGGCGTAGGCCAACGAAGAGAACCAAGCAGCTCAAGGCGGCGCTGGCTGCGTAGAGAACCAATTCCTGCACGAACCTCGTCTCGGACGATCTGCTCCTCACAAGAACGGGTGAAACAGGGAGTGGGCGCTCCCAAATCAGTTAGCAGAAAAATGGGACTGAGATTCCCAATGCCCAAAAAGGGAAGAAGAAATTGATTGAGGTGCGCCTGGAGGGGAAGGAAAAAGTCACCCATTATTCTTTAAATAAATAGATATGTTTGTTCCTAAAATGCCTAAATTATTTTTCTAACCCATTATTCTTGAGCAGATCCGTTGCTACTCTATGCTCCGCTCTTGTAATTGATAATAGTATTATTGGTTCTTTTGCTACACCAAGAAATTGTTCATGAATTGAGCTTGAACACATATTTGGTGCTTGCAGTTTTTGCTTTTTTTTTTTTTTTTTTTTTTTTTTTTTT
>NW_019272111.1:226279-247034 GCF_002738345.1 Cucurbita maxima | reverse complement strand
TTTTTTTTTTTTTTTTTTTTTTTTTTTTTTTTTTGCAAAAGATCATAATTGATTGTACTTTTGACAATCTCAAGGTCCGATGAGCTGCAAAAGAGGCTTCTTTCCATTTTCAAGTCCATTTGGTCGGTTCATGTAGATCTCTTGGTTCAACTCTCCATGCAAGAAAACATTCTTCATATCTATCTACCATAATTTTCATTCTTTATTTACCGCAAATGTGGAGTAAGAGTGATTTTCGCCATTGGATTGTTTCACCATAGGCTAGTCCATATTGTTGAGAGAATCCTGAAACTACAGTCTGAGCCTTGTATGTCACGAGTGACCTATCCAGAGTATACTTTATTTGTAAATCCACTTGCAAAAGATGGATTTGACATCTTCTAGTCGGTCCTAGTTTCCATGTTTGATTTTGCTCCAAGGCTTTAATTTCTTTATCCATTGCCGGTTGGCTCTTCATACTTCTTTGGCTCAACTTTGTCTTCTATAATAGTTTTATTGACATACTTTGGATTTGATTTTTGGATTCTTTTTTACCGTTTGAGCTGTTGAGGCGTCATTTTCTTTTCACCGAGTTTACTTGATTGAGTCACTTCTTGCTCACTAACACTAGTGTCACTCAAATCTTCAAGCACATCAGCACTTAAGCGAATGTGTATAGTTTGCTCCCCCGTTTTCTGTGGAAGAATTTCTTCAATGTTGTCCAACCCTGGTAATACTTTCTTCTCTCAGGGTCACCCCCACTTCATTGCATCACTCTGATCGTCAATCATGTGGTTTGAGTATCTTGAATCAATGTTCCAATCATCCTCGTAGTCGATATGCTCTCGCATCATCGCCATGAGCGTTAGCTCGTCTTCTTTTATGACACATATTGCTTTTGTATCCCATTCCTCCTACAACTCCAGGTTGGAGGATGCCACATTGCTTTTGACAAACTTTTTCCTGGAACAACAATTCGTAGACATGTGGCTATTCTTCCTGCAATTGTAGTAAATACCTTCAAACATTTACCCTTGAGAACCCTGGTTGTCGTTCTTCTAAGTTCTTGCCGGTTGTGTAGCTCCATGTGGCTTCTTCCTTTGTCACCATTTTTGTATCCACGTTTGGTAGACGACTTATTGTTGCTCTGACTTTCACTTGTGTCGAGTGCTTCTTCTTCCCCTTTAATGTGATGCCTCCCATTTGGTTGACTGACAAATTTTCGAACTCTATAAGTGATGGTTAAGCAGATCATCCTTATACAACAATAACGAAGCTTCTACATTCTAGTCGCAATCCATGGATAATGATTCTCTTCATTCGAATGACGAACTTTGGGTCTAGTTCAGTAATCTCTCGACAGATCGATTTGTCCATGTGGAAGTATTGAACAATTGTCATGTCACGTTGTAAAATTGATAACAACTCGTTCTTCAGAAGTTATAGCCTTGTATCATTCTTCTTTGAAAACAGCATCACGAATGTGTCCCATGCTTCTTTCGATGTATTATCATCCCAAATATGCTCTAACTCTCTTCTTCGATTATGATTTTCAAGGCAAACATTGCTTTGAATGCTTTGATTCTCCACTATTAGAATCCTCTTTGGCGGCATAGTTTCACTCCCACCTAACAACCCCCAAAGGTTCTATCCTTGTAAATAAGAACGACACATGGGCTCACCAGGTGGGCTCAAATGTGTATCCACTAGGTCTGACTTGGTCAGACACAACGCATTACACGTCACCGAACTCCATAAAAAAGGAAAGACCTGCATGATATCATAGCGAATATAAATATCAAATGTACACGTCCGTACTATCATAATATAATGAGGAAGTATCCCGATGCACATGATATACACACATGCATGAGGTCCCATAATTTTCATTCAGAACATAACATTTATTTCATTTCCTTTCTTTGTTCTTCCATAACATATTTCATATATGCATCATGTACACATGGCAAGCATCATGTAATCCATCACATAACTTTGCATATAAGAAATAACTTTTCATACGTGACATTTCAATTCATTCGTAATACAGTGTAATGGATATAACACGCATACGTGGCATACATCACATGGCAATACAAAGAACACATAAATATCACTTAACATAAGCATTACACAATTAATATGGTACATGCAGAAGCCACAATGCATGCACAATCATACATCATTCAATTAGCTAACTTCAAAAGTAAGTTCACTTATTTGGTTGATTTTGGCTGAACACTAATTATTTGGTAGTTGTCTCGAAACTATATTCCAATACCTAATTCTCACCTATAACAATTCATATGACATATTTAGGGTCTAATAATATCTTAACCTAGCTAAACATGATGATTAATTCCAATATAAGTCCTAAAGCTAATTAAACTTGGTAAATAGGAGTCTTACTAACCTCAAATGCCTTAAATAAGAATGACAGGTTGAAATCCTAGAAAACGATATATTATTTGTATACCGAGCCTCCTAAGCTGAGAAGCCGAGTCGTCAAGCCGACAAGTCGAGCCATCAAGCCAAGCCAAACCAAATCATGAAGCCGAGCCAAGAATATGCGTGGCTTGAAGCTGGTCAACCCTCATCTTTTCCCGTTCGTTTTCGACGATTCCGACGTCATTTCTTCACACGTCCGCTTGGGTTCGTCCTTTGGAGGTTTGTGCAACAATTCCACAACACTCTTATATTCCTCAATCCCCAACAACCTCTTCGACAATACAAAACTCCTTCCTTTGCGTTACCTCTCTCGGTTTGTTTGTTTCGCCTCTCGATGTATGAAATAGAATGCATATGAAAAATGTCCAAATTTGTGTAAAAGAAAACATAAAATTTTTTACGTCAACGGTTTGAATTAAATAATTAGACTAAATTAACTTTTTTTTATACTGCTTAAGTCAAAGGCACATAAAGGAATTGCACTCGGAGAGATATAATAGGAAATGTCGTGATATAATTATGTTAGGTCATGTTATCTTATGACATACTATGATATGTTTTGAGATAAGAAGATTTTTCATGCACAACCCCTAATATATGATTTAAAGGTTATGCTATGAATAAACTGAGTATAATATGTGAGGAAGGAAGGGAGGTTGTGCATGGTTTAATTACAATGAAAAATGTTGAGACCTTATGCATAAATGTATGTTCACGTGCATCGGGATACTTTCTCTTTATGATGAGTACGGACGAGTACAGTATAAAATTGAAATGATATGTTTATCATGATGCTACGACGATCGCTATTTCTTTCGGGTGTTTGGCAACAACACCAGAGACACTAGCCCAACCAGCAAGCCCATGGGGTGCGCCAGCTTGCCTGGTAGGCCCATGCTCGCATGTGTGGATCGTGTGTAGAAATTCAATTTGCCCAGACTAGAAAGCCGCCTAAGAGAAGACATTTTAAATGATACGTCTCATTCATGTTGCATGTGTTTGCATTGTCTAACCCTAATAGTGGATTTGCTTACTTAGTATTTCTTAAAATACTCTAGTCTTGTAATGTTCTTATATTTCAGATAAAGACAAGACAACCATATATGGTTGACAACATCGTCGCGTTGAAGATCATAGAACTTGTGTTTGAGTAGTTTCATTTTATTTTCGTATATCTTAGGTTAGATTAGGGCATTATTCTTAATCTTCTCTTTGATTTATTCGCATGAGTTATTTCATTGTTTTGTTTTAAAGCTTTTAATGCAATATATTAGTCCATGACGTCATTTTTTGAATGATTTTAAATGAATATTTTGGCATAGAGAGGTATCGTCATGCATATGGTAGCAGCTCTATTTCAGTAGGAAATTAGGGTCGTTACTAATCTACCAGCATAAGGCATAAGGGACACCATTGAGCATGGTGACGAAGTTGAAGAGCGTAAGGATAGGATGACTCTTGCTGCCATATACTAAGTAGTCCTAGAGGATATCCTTCTCATGTTGGCATATGACTCAGCAAAAGCAGGTGGGAGACACTGCGAATAATGCATATGGGTTGGAACATGTCAAGAAAGCAAAGGTGCAGATCTTGAAGAGCAATTTCTTGGCTTCCATCGAGCAATTCTGCAATTCTGCAAATCGCTCCTTTGGCTTGGTTAAGGAAAAAATAGTCATTTTTCACTGCTTCGACTATCTCGAAGTTGAAATTGGCCTTGTTTAAGGAAATAAGATCCATATAAGGAAAATTTTCTGAATATAAGTTCAATTGAGTTAAGAAGTATTAGATTACTAACGAAACGGGATGAATATTCTAATAGGAAACGACAACTAGTGGTAATTTGGAGTAATTTCGAGGAACGAGAGCGAACGTACTCGAATTAGGAAGAACGCTGGCTAAAGCCAACCAAGTAAGTGGCCCTACCGTCGTTTGGTTATAATTGTGTGATGTATGATGACATGTGCACGTGTCATAGTCCGTATATGCAAACTATTATGAAACGTTATGTATATGCTATAAGATGTGATCGTTATGTTGTATTTGATGAATTGATATGTTTATGATATGATATGTTAAAGACATGTTCGGGACATGTTATGTGACTGTTATAGATATATGATATGTTTATGAGAATAACGTGGATTGTTATGTTTGAAAGCATGAAAACATTATGATATGATATATGTGCATCATGAATGATATGATATGATATGATTGATATGCAAAACGACAAACTAGCATGAAATACAACCCCGACAGGCATGAAAAAAAATGGTAAATGATATGATATGAAGAAGACACTAGTGGGGTTGTATTAAACAATAATGAACATGGAAAAATGTTGAGACCTCATGTATTATTGTGTGCTCATACATTGGGAGATACCTCTATTCCTTCTCGATAGTACAGACGTGTATGCTACGAGACATACGAGGCAAGAGAATGATCATTATGTTTATCCTAATGATGTCGTGACGGTCGCTATTCCTAACGGGTGTTTGACATCAACAGCTACTAGAGAATGCTCGCCTGACTAGAAAGGAGCCCAGAATGTGTGCAAACTGACTGGTGGGTCCATACTCACACGTGTAGGAAAATTAAGCACACATCAAAGTTATCCGTTAGAATAGCCGATGTAGGAAAATAGACTGTTATGATAGATTCCATTCATTAAATTACATGTGTTTGCATTTAACCTCGATAGGAGGTCGCTTACTGAATATTTCTTAAAATACTCAAGTCACGTGTTACTATATTATTTCAGGTAAAGGCAAGACTCCTTAAGCTGATGGTGACATCGCAACTACGAGACTGTAGCACATGCTTAGAGTAGTTTCGTATGAACCATAATTCAAGGTCAAAAACCTTATAGCCGCAATAGGCACCATCAAAGCTTATCGACTTAGGTCGATCGAGAATTTGAATTTAATATATGTCCCCATTAATGTACGTCCTGACACTCTTGTCCCTTATTTCTCATTTGAGGATGCCCATGGAATAAAACAAAACACACAACTAAGGAAACCATATTAACGCCTTTGACACAGACAAGGACTTCCAGCTCCCCATCCCAATGTCCCTGTTCATTAACAAGCGACAGCGAGTACTTACAATCGTACACTTCAAACGCAGTAACAGCAAGCATAGCACAGGTCAGGGCGTTCCCTCGAGATGTGAAGGCGACGTAATTGAGCTCCAACCCACCACAGTCTTGTTGGTTTCTGGCCTCCAAGATAAGGGTGCGTTCCCTCGAGATGACGTTGAGCGTGTTATGAGTCCGGAACATCATAGTGACAGTTGTGGGAGGAGGAAGTGATAGGGAAGGCAAACAAAAAGCACCTCTCCCATATGAGATACCCCAAAGCTATGTTGCGGGCTTGCCTCTCCAGCTCACGAAGCCTTCATTCTTCTTCATTAGCAGCGGCATTCAACGCCTCATGTCATGTTATGCCATGTATGAAAGAATGGATAGGAATTCAGTAGGTGTAATTTACAAACTACTTAATTATGTTATTAAAGAATAGAATTTCGTCTTGCTCATAAATTATGCCACGATAATAAGCTACGAGGATCTCATGCTTATTTTTGTGTCTCGTGCATCAAAACACTTTCTCATTATGATAGGTACAGACCGCACATTACAACTTATAATTTATTACGTTTAATGTTTACTATGATGTTATGCGGGTCTTTTCCCTCCGTGGTGTTCGACAAGAGGCCATTAGCGAGTGTTAGCTCGACGAGCCAAGCCTATGGGTGTGTGAGCTCATCTCGTGGGTCCATGCTCGCACGCATGAACCATGTATAGAGAAGTACTACACATCCAACCTTGCTCGGACGGTAAATGTTAAGAATATTTAGTAATAAATTATAGTTTACCATATATATTATATTTGATATTTTATTATAAGGCAAATATCTAATATTTGTCTTATTATCATAAGTATCTTTCCATTTATTACTATTTTCATATCCTTGTAATTTATTTGATTATAAATAAGATAACTTTCACATCATTTAAGTGTGGTGGATTAATCAAACATTCACAGTAAAGTTGTCTAAAATGATAGGTCCCACCATGTTACATGTGTTTGCATTTCCTGATCCCAATAGTGGGATTACTTACTGAGTATTTCTTAAAATACTCAAGTCATGTACTACTCTTACATTTCAGGTAAAGATAAAACACCTGTATATGATTGATGGCGTCACGATGAAGGTCATAGGACCAGTGTTAGGGTAGTTGCATTAGGTCTTTTTGTAGCAAATCAGGGGCATTTCGCATTTATTTTCTACTATTTTTTTAAGTTTTTATTACACTTTAAGTCCATGTTATCATTTATGAACTATTTTGAATGAGTGTTTTTGCACTTAACAACCATGTCATGCATGTAGTAGCCGTTCTAAAGTCAATTTTTTTCATCATATGTGTTAAGAATCACCGACCTTCAAAATGGTATGATATTTTCTCTTTTGGGCATAAGCTCTCATGACTTTACTTTTAGTTTCCCCAAAAGATCTCGTACCACCAATGGAGGAGATGTATTTCTTACTTACAGACTCATGATCACTTCTTAATTAGCCGATACGAGACAATCTTCAACAATATGTTTGGGAGGAAAACCCGAAAAGAGCTAGCGATCAAATAGGGCAAATGAAGAGTTTCCGTTAACAATTCAATCATTTTCTAGATGTTAAAAACTTGATTGTTCAATTTTGAAATCTATAGATTAATTCCAAATCTTTCGTGAACATAACGGTAGATTATCCTATCAGGCATGGCTATCATAGGCAATAGTTGTAGGTATTCGTGAGAGCTAGGGACAAAAAACGAGTTGATGTCGAGTGCATTCCTCAATTTTTTTGTACATAAACTTCTCTTATTATTTAAACGTCTATTTAACTAAAACATGACTTAATGGTAATACAAACATAATTCAATTGATTAAAATTATCTACGTCATCGAACAGATTTTAGGTTAAATGGGTCCATTTGATTGCCAATTTAGGTGATAAATTACTTTCATATGGTTAGGCCTAAAATATCATTTTTATCATCTTGCATGTGATGGGTATTCAACTTTAAGAAGATAGAGAAGGAAAGGATAAGAAAGAAATGATAAGTTTTCACTGTGCACCGTATGATAAAATGTTCATGTATGTGATGTTTAATGTTGTTGTACGGGGATGATTAGGAATTTGCCAACGAACCCCTAATTGTGACCTCTACATGAGATCGTTGAGGGTCTAGATAATACTATAAAACTGACTATAATTTATGTGTACTCTGCAGAGACTATTATGGGATTTGCTAGTTAATTTTCTTTTAGTTAACCTATCAGATCGACGAGGATCTTTGAAGTACTTTTACGAGTTGGCAGAACTAGAGTTGAGCCCTAAAATGCACAAACCCATTAGAACCCTGAAAGCACATTGTGGATGCGGTTAGAGAGCTTCCAACTACTCCCTAATCGTAAACTTGTTCGGATAAGAGAGAGAGGCCATATAGATAGATGATATTGGCTTGATTGAGGGTTACAATGCCAACTAAATCCTTTTAGAGAATTTGAGAACAGTGCCCATAACACAACAATAGGATAAGAACTATGAGTTAGAATATAGACCTCAAGGTTGTGCCTCGAGGGCCTATTGGCAATATGTCTATGATAATGATGATAAGGTTCACAATGATGATGATGATGAAAGATGAATGATGAAAGAGGACTAGTCGAACACTTAACAAGAACCCTTAGAACCCCTAATATTTCATGCATCCTTCTCGGGACTTCTCTAGTCACAATTCAATCGACATTGGTTGGTACCCAACCACCCCTCATCATCCAAATATTCATCGTCATTTAAAATCACGTTTTTCTAACCGTTGAGATCCTGATTGTTTAATTTTGGAATCTAGATACTAATGTCAAACTTCTCGTCATAGACAATAGTAGTTGCTACTGGTAAGAAAGAGGGGAGAAAAACGAGATAAAGCAAAGTTTAATCTTCCATCAGTCTTTCGTACATAGACTAATTGATTACAAATCTGTACCTCAATTATGAGATTTAAAACTTTGAAATTGGAATCTAAAACTAAATTAAACGAAAAAATAAATGGGCGATAATCAAAGAAAAAGGAAGGAAGAGATCATAATTTTTTTTTCTTTTGGTCCGTGAGACGATCAAATTCGTATACGTCAAGGAAGATAATGTTGTAACAAAACACGATCACCGATCGTTAGGCCAGAAAAGTTTGAATTACATTATCCACTTCCTTTGAAGTTTCCGACAGATTTTTCCATTGGGAAATCGCCCATAGATTCAAAATCCACACTACCTTTTCACCTTTTCACTTCGTAATTTACTTTATGTAATTCGAGGGGATTTTTGCCGCACTTTCCATTGTTCTTTCATTGTTATATTATAAAATGATTTTTGATGCCGAATCAGGAACTAATCTGCACTCGGGCTTTGCCGCAAACAACAGGGATCCAAACAATTCGTTGCCTCTTCAACCCTTTCCCTCTGTAAGTGTGCTTGTTTCTTAGCGGCGGCCCACTTCGATTTCTTATCCAGACTTGGTTTCTGTATTTTCGTTTCGTTTTTTGATATGAAGTTTCAAGTTCTTGGCATCTGCTCTTTGTAGGGTTTGTGAATCTCGATTGTTTCTTGATTGTTGTAGTGTTAAATGGCTTCGGATCCGAAGGTTCATCCGTTCGAAGAAGTGGCAAAGCACAACAAAACCAAAGATTGTTGGCTTGTAATCTCTGGGAAGGTTGGATTGGATCTCTCTTAGTTGATTGTTCGTATCATTTTTATTTAGCACAGACTATCAGTTCTGCTATAATTTCTGGGTATTTCTCTTTTGATTGGTAAGAAAAGCATATGGATATGGCTAATGTTCTTAACTCTTGCTAACTCAGTGTTCCCATTGGATATCTGCTACAAGAGTCTGATATAGATGCCAAAGCTTGGGGGTTTCATTGTTTTGTATGCACTTTCACACATTTCTGTTTCAAATTCTCAAATTCAAATATCTTCTCCCGTTTTCTTCATTGCTTAAATTCGTACGCGAGATTCCATACATGCTTTTAATATAGAAGATAATTTAGTCTCATTTCTTTCTGTTCTGTTTCTATTATCTGGATTTGTTTGTATGACTGAAATACATGTTTATGTAGTGTCTTAATGTTTCTGTGCCATAGTCATCTCAAATGGGGAAATAATGGTGGAGAGCTGTTAGGATGTTTATATTATAGTGTGTGAAGGCTATATAAAGGACTGAAATTGACAAAATGATTCATCGTTGGATTCCTCATCGAACGAAACATTCTTTATAAAGGTGTGGAAACCTCTACCTAATAGACGGGTTTTGAAATCGCAAGGCTAACGGCTATACGTAATGGGATGAAGCGGACAATATCAATTAGCGGTGGGCTTGGGTTGTTACAAATGGTATCAGAGCCAGACACCGAGCGCTATGCCAGCGAGGACGTTGGGCCCTCAAGGGAGTGGATTGTGAGATCTCACATTGGTTAGAGAGGAGAACGCAAGATTTCTTATAAGGGTGTGGAAACCTCTCCCTAACAGACGCGGTTTAAAATCGTGAGGTTGACGGTGATCCATAATGGGCCCAAGCGGACAATATGAGTTAGTGGTGGGCTTGGGCTATTACAAATGGTATCAAAGCCAGACACCAAGTGGTGTGCTAGCGAGGACACTGGCCTCCAAGGGTGTGGATTGTGAGATCCCATATTGGTTACGAAACATTCCTTATAAGGGTGTGGAAACCTCTCCCTAACAGACATGTTTTAAAATTGTGAGGCTGACGATGATACGTAACGGGCAAAAGTAGACAATATCAGTTAGCAGTGGGCAGATAAGATATCTCGTTTGTCATATTTGATTTCTCATGTTTGATTGCCTGTGGCCTTTGCTTTAGGTTTATGATGTAACTCCTTTCATGGAGGATCATCCTGGAGGCGATGAAGTATTGTTAGCAGCAACTGGTAATCCTCTGAGTTCCCTTCTAACAAACACTCGATTCCGTTTCCTTGAGTTCTCGTGCAAATGACGATTGCGATGATATGATAACAGTTACTGATTCGAATGTTTTGCAGGAAAAGATGCTACAAATGATTTCGAAGATGTTGGGCACAGCGACTCGGCAAGAGAAATGATGGACAAATATTACATCGGAGAAATCGAGCCATCTACAGTTCCTTTGAGGAAGGTGTACATTCCACCACAACAAACACAGTACAATCCAGATAAGACAGCTGAGTTTGTGATTAAAATCTTGCAGATTTTGGTTCCCATATTTATTTTGGGTTTGGCATTTGCTGTTCGTCACTACACCAAGAATGAATGAATAAGTGATTGAATGAAGCCTGTAGAGGGTAAACTGCTTATTCATAATGATTATGTTTGGTTTGTGTTTTCATGTGGAGGGTTGGTCGTAGACTAGAGTTGTCTGGATCATATGTTATATTCCACTTAATAATAAGTTAGCTAAGTGCCATGTTCTTGTTTTCTTTTTCCATTTTGCATCTTGAAGTTATATGAGAATGTGGATTATATCCGAAAATTACTATTTAACCTTGAAACGATAAGGAATCACTCTAAGGGAAAGTGAGATTTTGATTACCTTGTTGTTTGAATATCTCAAGGCAAGAACACTTGTTTGAGATTCGAATCACTCCATAAGCAAGATTGATCATGTCAAGCTTGAATAATTCTAAACATGCCACTTAAATGATATAGAATTGTAGAGAAACTTAGCCAAGAAAGCACAAATGTTTTTTTTACTACGTTTTTCAAGCCTACTTTAGAAAGATGACATACATGACTTTTTAAAGCCTCAAAATAAAATCTTTCACCTTCCATCAGATATTCCAACAGTGGTACATTAAAGCCTCAAAATAAAACCCTTCACCTTCCATCAGATATTCCAACAGTGGTACATTCATATTTTATGACCATAATTAACTTCATATTTTGTGACCATAATTAACTTCATATTTTGTGACCATAATTAGCTACTATGTAAATGTAATCTTTAAAGTTCTCGGTTTTAGATGGTTATCTATGTTTGCATTGATCGCTTGCTCATCAAACACATTTATTCTCAATTTTCTCATTATTAACGGAACACAAATTGTGTGCCAATCTGAATTATGGTCTGCGTTGAATATGTTGGTCATTGGGTTTCTGGCAGACAAAGATCCAAGCTATATGCTACACTGGACGACCCTTTGAAACATTCATTTCCTTGTTTCATCGCCAATTATTATCGTTTGCATTTTTTGACCCAAGCTTTCACTTGCCACTAAATGGTATGAATCTTACCATGCTATTTGAGACTACAGAGAAATTTCAAAATAGACATTAAATGTAGTCAATTTTCAATCAAGACGAGCTTCAAACAGAAAAGCGAGGCCGGCTACAAACACTTCGTTGGCTGATTGTTAATCTATAATCATGTTGTCTAACATAAATAGAGATGCCTATCAGAACAATACTTTTAACAAAAAGAAAAACGAATAAAGTCAAGTATAAGATATCACACAAACACTATAGGTCAGAAGTTCATATAACTTATACCACAAAGCAAAGCAACATGACTTGTTTGAGACATATGTGAACACAGGAATGGCGAGGTGATAAGTTTTGATACAAAAACAGGCGTTTCCATGAATCATTGGATTCGGTTCTATTCTAAACTGATTCGCCATCGTCTCACCTCGTATATTTCAGACACAAGCCAACTGGTTTTCTTCATCATTTGAATGAATGCCTGCTTGCTATGATGTCTTTAACTTTTGAGGTTTTATAGTATGTGCACTAACCCAAACAGATATTCTAACTTAGGAGCTTTTCATTGTAAGCTGCAGTTCCGACAGCATAACGAATGGCCCCAAGTTCCCACCCTTTTCAGGACCCCAACAGCCAAGACTACCATACCAACAGTTTAGTGAAAACTAGAATGGAAATGAAAATGAAAATGGACCCGTCACTTATTGGAAGGACGTCTCTATCTTGTCGTGTAAAGTTACCACCAAATCGTGTGCACCGTCGAGAAGCTTCCACACATCAAGGTGCCCAGCCATGCTATTACATTCCCTCATTATTTCATCCATGCTATTATACTTCTCTATGATCAGTTTTCTTCTCTGTAGTACTGAAGCAGCTATCGCATAGAGCAGTAAATCATCTGTTGGGGGAGCTCGTTGCCGTATCCGGCTCCATGCAGACTTCCCTATTCCAGCCCTTATGGCTGCCTGATCAGCCCACATAACTTCCCACAGACATAACGTCTGCTCAAATGTCAACTCCCTTCTGAATAGCACCACAACCATCCGATAAACAAAAAAGCAATCCTCGGCCTGAAGTTTCTCCAGGTGCTTGTAAAGGTGCGAGTCCTTGCACCTAATAATCTTGGAGACTATATTTAATTGCCTTCTAATGCCAACCTCATCGAGCCTAAAGTTGTGGCGAGCCTTGTGCATGAAACCAACAAAACACCAGAATGCCTCGTGATCCTCTGAAATCACGGTTATGATAGGAGAGAGTAGATCGCTCATGCCTTGACAATAACCAATTTCAGGGTCATAGAGAGCATATGCTTCAAGAATTGCCACTAGCCTTGCAGCATGGAAAATCATACAAGGTTCTAGATGGTCGTAATCAACTAAACCAACAGCTTCAGCGTACTCCCTAGCTCTGTCATTCGAAGCCATTGCTTGAGATGACAAGTATGGTACCCATTCTGAGTTAGAACGAAGTGCATCAAGTCGAATAATCCGCTGCCATGTTGTAAAATCTTCACTATTAGGTAAGACCTCAGTCCTTGAGGGAGAAGAATTTTCCTTGGCCGTCATATCAAGATAAGGCTCTTCCATTCCATCCGTGGAGGGAAAGGTTTGAGTAACATCCAAGTCATCTGAGGAGTCTGAATCCGACGAATCTGAATTCAGTACCAAAAAACCATCAGATGTTATCCATCTTGAATTCCCCTCCCCTTCCAACAAAGGGCAGAAGGCTTCATCTAAGAATTCAACATTGGAGCACCTTTCTTCACTTGAAATGGACTCTCTAGCACTAACCCCGTCTTCAGAAATAGGATAATCTATGTCTCGGACAAGAAAGCCATTTTCCCCATCAATCATGTCCCTAAATTCATTCCATTTAGAGCTTTCATTCCTACGTTTTATTAACTGCCTGCACTGTTTACGAAGTTTTTCATACTCCTTTCTGCATCAAAAACATTAAAATTGTAAAACAAAATCCGTCATAGATTGATGTCAATGAAGAAAGAGAGAGATCTCTTGTAACAGTCTAAAGTACTGCATAAAGAATCCAGTGTGAATACTAGATGAAAATTTAAAAAGATATAGCAAGTACCTTTTTTGAGTCTTTACAATATCCCTTTCCGTTTTAGAGCTCTTGAGGTCATAGCTGTTAGAAATCATAGGGTCAATCGAATCAAATCAATGCAACAGCAAAAACTAGAAACTCTGTGTTTCAGTATTTGAACCGCAGAAATTCAGAGCTTCAAAAGCAATATAGACAAGAAAATATCGCAATAAGATTGAGCATCAGAACAGGATGGTATAGTTATATGTAGATCAATTTCAGGCTTCAATAAGGCATTATTCAAATGATTTCATAAAAATATTAACATAACTGAAGCAACATATAAAACACAATTTATCCCTAAATAATCTCGCAGCTGGTTGAGTAAATCACTTGAAATGGAATCCCACTAACATTTTGCTGAAGTTTAGGAACTCATATTTACGAGGGCCTAACTTCCCCTTCGTTAATAGTGTCTTTGTTCATGTACATACTACACAGAAATATCCAACATTCATCATACAGCTGAATTAGGAAATTCAAATGAAACAATATTATGAAGTTGAAGCTAAAAGGCAATAAACCAGTGAGGGCTATCTACTTCTTGTCATATATTCCATTCCATGTACAACCAAGTGCAAGTGTATAACAAAGCATTAATCAGACATTTTGAAGTAAACTGCAAGATCCAAGTCTCCTTTTACATATACGTGTTTTCATGAGGCAAGGAAAATGTATTCCCTGTGGTATGGGATAAGACAGGTCAACAAAGCCACCCTAACCATTACTAATGAACAACTCATCCAAGAAAGACACAGATACAAGGTATGTATAGATATTTCATTCTACCAAAATCTTAAGAAATGAACAGGATGATGACACATCATTTTAAAATATTCATATATTTTAATAATCACTTTAAACAATATATTTGTCAAGGCAAGACTCAAACTTTTAGGTTTATGGCTTCGTTGAATCATAAGAGACTTTAGAACAGGCCAGCATTCCAATGAGAAAAGGCTATGATTAATGCTATTATAGAAGAAGCTGGCATTTCCAATGAGAACACACAAAGGTTTGAATTATTTATTCCTCCAATGATGTTGGAAAATAGTTTTTGCTTCTCCTATCCTTCAAAAATATAAAAGTTCACCAAAATGTCTAATGACAGGGGTTATGGTACTTGTAAGTTGTTGTTATTACTTATACTACCAAGGTTCTAAAGAACAAAAAATTTAATGAAAATATTTCATAGATGGTGTGAAATATTACAAGAGAGCTGAGGAAAAGGGTTGCCTTATTCCTTTGTCGTTGTCCTTGTCTCTTAGGTTGTTTTCTTTTTCCTTTTTTTTTAATTTATTTATTTTTTGCTGATCCCTTCTGAATGAAATTCTGTTATATTTCTCATAATATGTGTGTGTGTTAGTGTGTATTACAAGAGTATCCTAAACAAGATTCCTATCACAGAAAACTCAGTAATAGTAATGAGGTTTAGAATGACCTTCTAGAATTTTTACTTATTAAAGTGACAATTGATAGACATTATTTCTCTTTCACGACCTGTTTATACACTTCCACAATTTATAGATTTTAGTTTTTAAAGTCAAGACTCCTCATGCTACCTCAATGCTTATGCTTCATATCCTTGAAAGAGAATCTTTGACCCTCTTGTTAGCCTTTTAAACCATGATTACAACTAATGACCTCGCTTGAATTGGGTAAGATACTTGACATTGCTCGATTAGGTCATCTAATTAAGATTCGTTGACATTGACCCATGGAAATAGCTTGAGTTGTATGAGAAACTTGACAGCGTAAGACATTCTATTTCTCAGAAACAAACTAGTAAAAATTAACAATAATAAGTCACTAACAAACAAATTAACAATTTTAACAGTATTTTGAAGATAATATCAATAAATCAATCAGTTTATAACAGGCTTTTAAAACATTGACCAAAACCCATCGATCCCACTTGAAATGAGGACACTCAACCTTGCTGAATCAGGCCATCTAATTAAGATTGATTAACATCGACCCATAGAAATGGCTTGAGTAGTATAAGATACTAGAAAGTGTAAGATGCATTTTATTGCTCAGAAACAAACTGATGAAAGTTTTAAAAACAAGTCACCAATAAAATTAACACTATTGATAGTATCATGAAGATAATGTCGACAAAATCAATAATTTTAGAACATGCAATCTCATTCACAAGGGAACAGAATAGTTCTACTTCAAACATGTCGGCCATTTATGATGAAGGTAATGGACAGAAACCGAGAGGGTGAGGGAAACTTACACTCCAAGAAGGAAGGGCCAAACCTCCGCCCGAATACTTGGATCAACACCCTAAATCACAAATTGCATGAATTGAGATAATGAAACTTCCACCAGATCTTAAAAGAGCAGTAGACAGTAGAAGATAATTTTGACTTACTCTACTGCGAACTTTTTTTAGAAACTTAATTCCACAATCACGGAGTTTCCCATCTGGATTAAACACATTTTTCCAATGACGAGGTGAAAGTGCATGTTTTCTTTTTCGACGCGACCATGGTGATTTGAGACGATTTCTGAAATCGAAAGGAATGCCACTAAGAAGAAAATTCTAGAAGTCCTTTGGTTGGGACAAAATTCAACTGCAGTTGTTATTAAACCAGACAAGTAACAGAATGTATGGCTTCCTAACAAGAATCAACATTTCAATTCATTGCAGGTTTAATTTTCTTGAATTTTTAAGGTATCAACATGTTGAAATTATCAGCAGTTATCAGGAAATTTAAAAAAAAAAATACATGGCAGCAACTACTGGAACAAATTAAAACAAACCAAAACAAGTAATAACTTAAGTAATCCCTCCCTTAAATCTTGATAAGAGTATCTGAATTCCATCCATCCAAGTCAGAAGGATTGAAGTCATCTGATAATATTTGCAACATAAATTTTAAGGCAAGACAATTATCACCCTTCTGAGTTATGGGGTTGAGAAATTCCAACTTTGCAACGAAATGTTTAAATAAGAATGCATGAACATAATTACAAAACTCCCAATGAGATGCATGACATCAAGATCACAGTAACTTACGGACTCCTCAAGGAAGGATTCCGAGACCCTAACCACGTTTACACGGTAAAGAAGATCCTGTGCCTAACATGCTTATATCCCTTTACTGGGACATTCCATTCCAAAGGTTTCAAACGCAAAAAAGTAAAACAGTTGAATTCTTGTCAAATCCGAATCAAAAGAGGGGTGGAAAGGAGGAAGAAAATACCCTTCAATTTCAAAAAGGAAGAAGAAAACACCCTTCAATGTCAAAAAGGAAAATGTAATCAACTTGATTCATAGAAGGGCTCAACAGACCTATTCAAAATAATCAGCCAGATTTGTAAATGATCAAGACACTCAAAAAATGGTTTGTAACAAGAAGCTATTAATAGCCAAAGTGCACCACGAACACAAAGTTAAAAAAGCTCCTCACAACCATCAAAATTCAACAACCATCGAACAGCTAAAATAAATTGAAAATAGAACCAAAGCAGGAAACGAAATAAATAGCACATGGATCTTCAAGGACACCTTGATCAGACTGAAATTAACCACAAAAAGAAGACAAAAAAAAACAGAGTTTGGCAGATTAAAGATCGAGATCTAAATCGTGAACTAAAACCAGAACCCCAATTAAAGGGCAGCTAAAAGAGTTACTCACCGATCGGAGGAAGAAGTAGAAGATGGCGAAGAGGAGTTGACAACCACTAAAACGGAACGCAAGTGAACCCATGACAAGGAAGGAGGAGAAGAATTGGAGTTGGAATTGGAATTGGAATTGGATGACGACGAAGTTTGAGTTCTCCGCAGAGCTTTCATCGAGTATGAGGGTAAAATCTTTTGTAAATCCTTTTAAAGCCTTCTAACTAGGGTTTTAAATATATCGATGTCTGAGGAGAAAGTCAGTCATGGCATCGATCAAGAAATGGAAGAGCGAAACACGTAGAGGTCCGGGAAGGCGCAGACATTTCCCGGAATCCAAATCGAACGCCGGCACCGGAGAAGGCAGAGGTGATGGCGGAGGCAATGATGAACATGAAGTGGAAATTGAAAAGGAAAAGAAGAGAGCTCCTGTTCTCCTTAAGTCCCAACCAACAGAAACCCAACTGCTTTGATTCCTTCGGCTTCAACCACTTTCCTCTTAACGACAAAACTTCTCTCTCCCTCTCTCCGCTCTTCTCCGTGACACACACAGACACACACACACACACTCTCTCTCTCTTCCAGAGAGAGAAAGATAGAAATTTGTCCGAAATGGGGTGTGACACGGAAACGACGTCGTTATCTCTGAATTATTTAGATATTAAAATAATATGGAAATTGACTGATAAAGGTTTGAATAAATTTGAGTTTTTTGACCAACTTTGAATTATATTGTTTTCTCAACAAATTTCCATAAATAAATTACAAAACCATAATTCAAACTTGTTTCTTCAAAATCAAGCTTTTAAAGCGTCAACCACTAATTTTGGGTCTAAATTAAAAAATTAAAAAATTAAAAAATAAAATAAAATGGAAATTAATTTGGCTTGGCTTGGATTGTGGGAAGAGAATTGGAATCCCCAAAGAAGAGTCAACAAAGTGGATTGCTTTAGCTTTTAAAAGATGAAAAAGAAACAATAGAAAAGAAAAAGGCATTCCCTTTTAGGAAACCCCGCAATTCTTGCTTCTTCCTTCAATTCTCATATCTACTTGAATTATGCTCAAGTTGATACATTCAATCAGTTTAATGCTTTAGAAAGAAGAAAAGAATCAATTTTTAACAACGGGTAAGGTTCGAACCCATGATCAATCACATATACCTTAACTAGTTGAGTTAGACGCGAATATCCTAAAAGAAAGATTGATAGTGATGGCTTAAACAAAATTGAAGGCCAAAAGGGATGTTGGGGAACAATTTAGGACCAAAGCTAGCGCTATATTCTAGTGAGATAGTGACACAACACACTTTGGCAGTGTCTTGTAAATTAAGGCCTCTCCCTAAAGCAAACCAAAACCAATAATAAAAGTGTTCCCTTTTCTTCTGATACCCATCAGCATCATCAACCCCAAGCTCACACTCTTCATATCTCCCCCATGCTCCTACATTCAGTTACCTCAAATCTTTAACGCATTTGTTCAGAATTTATCGACTAATTTAAACAAAAACCATGAACAAACTCCCCCAAAAGTCGTAGCTGATAGACGAGGATCCGATCCGTTCTCATACGTCGTCGAAGACCGAGATCCTCCAGTATGTTTTCTTGACGCCTATTCAATTTGGCGTCCTCTCTTTTCAAGGAATGGGATGGAAAACTCCCACAAACTTACCCCAGGTTCTGATGAACATAAAGAACCTCTTATTCAAATGCATAATAACTTAGATTAGATCAGCTCAGACTCACGTATCTCTTTAACATTAGAGCTTGGAAGCAGCATCCTTGTCCAAGAACCATGTCAAAGCCCATTCAGGAGCAACCCTCTGAACAGGTAATGTTTCAGAATTCTGAGAACTTCCTCCTCCTAGTGCAGTATACACAGCGTCGGCCTTGCTAGCACCAGGCGCTACAAGTGCGATGTATGCCGATGAGTTGATAACTGGGAAGGTAAAAGTGATTCTCTCTGGGGGTGGTTTAGGGGAATCCTTGATGTAGGTAACCCATTTCTGACTTTCATTGAGAAGGGGATGGCCTGGGAATAAAGAAGCCACATGCCCATCTGGGCCCATACCAAGAAGCATAAGATCGAATTTCGGGAACCTGCTTGTTGCTGAGACATCGACCACTTTGGTATTTACCAAATGCTTCAGGCAGGTTTCGTAATCTTCAGCTGCACCCTCAGCAGATAGTGCATCATTAATAGCATAAACATGACCGGGGAGAATTGGCACCTATATAACACAATTACAAAAGAATATATTAACACGAGTGAATGATTCGATTCCCTATTATTAAAGATTAAAAGGCCTCCTTAAACAAATATGCCCAGCTTGATATTTCAGACGTCTAAAGCAGTCACCTTTGCCTTTGAGCAAACTGATTGCCCTGCGGATTTTATTTTAAATAACCATTGATGTTAAGGACCACTTATCCACACCTTGACAAATCCAAAAAAACAATCACAATAATAGTTTGACAAAGAACTCGTTTCTAATGAGATACTTAATATCATAAAATTTTAGGAGTAGGAGTTTTGCTCCCCTTTACCGCCTGTACCTGCCCCAAGGCCCACAACCATGAGACATCAAGAGTCTCTAGTATTAAGCTTACCCGAAGGTTTGAATTTCGGACCTCTAAGCCAGTATGACCAAGAGGCCCCAAGCCCTTAGCAACAGGGCTGCCCCTTGAGGGCCATGGAATTCAAGCTAGTCTGTTAGACCATTGAGATAATCCCCATGGTGGTTGACTGTGCCTGTAGGTCTCTCAATTGTGTAAAAATGGAAAAACAAGATCTTGTTTGATGACCATTCGTTTTTAGTATTCCATTTTTGAAAAATGGGTTTGTTTCCTCCCGATTTCGTTACAATGGTTTTCATTTTTCATAAGGAAAGATCTATATTCCTAGTCAAGTTCCAAAAACGAAAATATTTGTAAGTAGATAACAAAACAAGGAACCTCATCGGTAGAAATAGTGTTTATAAGCTTAAATTTCACAAACAAAAATAAAAAAACTCAAATAGTTATCAAGCACGATCTTATCTTTCACAGAGTTATAATTAGCATTACCCTGCAATAGCCATATGATACAGCTCAAATAACCAGTATAATCTAAGAAAATGGTTTGGAGTTAAACAGATAATTTGACATAGAGGAGTTATTCAAACGTTCTTCCTAGCAGAAACTAATTTGGATTAGCAATCAGTAATTAAACTTCTGCAGAGGTATCTTACCAAAGGAAATAAAAAGAAAGAAACACATTGTAAAAAAAAAAAAAAAAAAAAAAAAAAAA